>NW_027398485.1:0-11251 GCF_003265705.2 Callorhinus ursinus | reverse complement strand
GCAGGGGGAGTGGGAGAGGGAGAAGCAGGCTTCCCACTGAGCAGGGAGCCTGATGCGGGGCTCGATCCCAGGACCCTGGGATCATGACCTGAGCCGAAGGCAGACACTTAACGACTGAGCCACCCAAGTGTCCCTCGTGCAATATTTTAAACTTTTTAATTATTATTATATTTGTTATGGTGATTTGTGATCAATGACTTTGGATGTTACTATTGTAATTGTTATGGGGCACATTGAATAATGCCTGGATATGACAACAAAATTAATCAATAAATGTTGTGTGTGTTGACTACTCCACTGACTGGCCAGTCTCATGTCTCTTTCCCTCTTCTTGGGTTTCCTGTTCCCTAAGACACAATAATATTCAAATTAGGCCAATTAAGAACCCTATAATAGCCTCTATGTGTTCAAATGAAAGAAAGAGTCACACATCTCTCTCACTTTAAATCAAAATCTAAAAATGATTCAGCTTAGGGAGGAAGCATGTCAAAAGATATGCCTCTTGTTCCAGTTAACCAAATGGTAACTTCAAAGAAAAAGTTCTTGAAGATAATTTAAAAGTGCTAATCCACGGAACACATGAATGATGAGAAAATGAAAGTCTTATTGCTGATATGGAAAATTTTGAGTGGTCTGGATAGAACATCAAAGCAGCCACAACATTCCCTTAAGTCAAAGCCTGAACCAGGGCAAGGCCCTCTCTTCAATTCTCTGAAGGCTGAGAAAGGTGAGGAAGCTGCAGAAGAAAAGCTGGAAGCTAGCAGAGGTTGGGTCATGAGGTTTAAGGAAAGAAGCCATTTCCATGACGGAAGGGGGCAAGGTGAAGCAGCAAGTGCTGATGGACAAGGCACAACAAGTTTTCCAGAAGATCTAGTTAAGATAATGAAGGTGGCTACACTAAACAAAAGATTTTCTTTCAGTGTAAACAAAACAACCTTCTATTGGAAGATATCATCTAGGACTTACCTCACTAGAGCAAAGTCAATGGCTGGGTTTAAAGCTTCAAAGGATAGGCTGACTCTCATTGGAAGCTAATGCAGCTGGTGACTGTAAGTTGAAGCCAATATGCATTTACCATTCAGAAAATCCTAGAGCCCTTAGGTGTTATGCTAAATCTACTCTACCTGTGCTCTATAACTGGAACAGCAAAGCCTGGATGCCAGCATATCTTTTTTCAACATGGTTTACTGAATATTTTAAGCCCACTGTTGAGAACTACTACTTAGGGGGAAAAAAAAAGGTTTCTTTCAAAATATGACTGCTCATTGACAATGCACCGAGTGACTTAAGAGCTCTGATGGAAATGTACATTAAGATTAATGTTTGTTTTTTCATGCCTACCAACACAACAGCCATTCTTCAGCCCATGGATTAAGAAGTCATTTCAAATTTTAAGTCTTATTATTTAAGAAATACATTTGGTAAGGCTATAGCTACCAAAGAAAGTGATTCTTCTGATGATCTGGACAGAGTAAATTGGCAACTAACAGGAGTTTGAAAGACATTGATTTCAGTCTTCATGAATATCTTGGAGGGTTTCAAGATTTCAATGGAGAAAGTAACTGCAGGTGTGGTGGAAATAGCAAGAAAACTAGAATTAGAAGTGGAGTCTAAAGAGGTGGCAATCTCTTGGTCAACTTGAGCATACTAGAACATCTTTTTATGGATGAGGAGAGAGAGTGGCTTCTTGAGATGGAATCTACTCCCAGTGAAGATGTTGTGAAGATTGTTGAAATGACAAAGAGTTTAGAATATTATATAAACATAGTTGATAAAGCAGTGGTGGGGTTTGAGAGGATTGACTCTAATTATGAAAGAAGTTCTATTGTGGGTAAAATGCAATTAATCAGCACTGTATGCTACAGAGAAATCATTTGTGAAAGAGTCCATTGATGTGGGAAAACTCATTGTGTTTTTCTCAGAAGTTGCCACAGCCACCCCCGCCATCAGCAACCACCTTGATCAGTTAGCAGACATCAACATTGAGGCAAAACCCTCACCAGCAAAAAATCACAACCCACTGAAACCTCAAATGATGGTTAATATTTTTTAGGAATAAAGTATTTCCAATTAAGTTATGTACAATGCTTTTTTAGACATAATACTATTGCACATTTAATAGACTACAGGATAGTATAAACATAATTTTATATGCACTAGGAAGCTAAAAATTCATTTGATTCACTTTATTGTGATATTAGCTTTATTGTGGTTGTCTGGAACTGGACCCACAATATCTCTGAGGTATGCATGTATATTTTCATTCCTAAGAGTGGAATTGTAAGATAGGAGCATAAGCTGAAAAAGTTATAAGAAACTGTCAAGTCATCTTTCAAAGTTGTAGTACTATTTTATACCATCATCAAGATGTATGAGATTACAGTTGCTTTAGTTTCTCAACAATATTTCCTGTTTTAAGTCTTTTTTTGTTTTAGCTATCTTAGTAAGCATGGAATTGTATGAATTATATCTTATTGTATTTTAACTTGCATTTCTCTGAATGTATTTCATGAATCATGTGCAAATTTTCATGTGAATATTGGTTATATGAACTATCAGTTTGGGTCCTCTGCCCCATTTACTATCAGTTACTTTTCTTATTATTATGATTTTTAGGAGTGTAGACATATATACAAAAATATGTGAATATTTACATGTGTGTATATAAAATGGATATAAATGTATATATATAATATATACAGAATGTATAAATACATATATTTTTCAGATGTATTACAGCCAATAGTTTCCTATAGCATGAGGTTATCTTTTCTTTCTCTTCACTGTTTCTTTTGAAGAGCAAACATTTTTAATTTTGTTGAAGTCCAATCAGTGTTTCTTTTGTGTTTAGTGCTTTGTTGTAACCTGAGAAATCTGCTCAAAGTGAGAATTTTGTTCTATGCTTTTCTTAAAGGTTTATAGTTTTATCTTTTACATTTAGTTCTATAATCCATTTTGAGTAAATTTTTATACAGTGTGAATCAGGGATTGGATTTTTGTTTTTGTTTCTGTTTTGTTTGTCTGTTTTTGTTTTTTCCTATAGAGATATCCAGTTGTTCTTTTTTTATCCCATAACTTCTTATCCTTATTGGATGATGCCATCAGCTTTATAAAACAATCAGTTAACCAAACTTTGGCTAGTCTCTTTCTGGATTTTCAATTGTGTTCTATTGATCTTTATGCTTTTACTAGAACAAATCCATACTATATTGTCTTGATTTTGGAATTTAGAGTAAGTCCACCAACTTCATTGATCTTTTTCAAGATCATTTTGGCTATTCTAGGCCTTTTGTATTTCCATATGCATTTTAGAATTAGCATCACCACTTATTAAACTTTTGGTGCTGGGATTTTGTTAATGATTTTAATGAATCTACAGATCTATATTGGGAAATTTTACATCTTAGCAGTATTCTGTCAATCCATTATCAAACTCAGAATTACAGAAAAACATCCTCTGATTGTAAAGAACATGCACAAAAACAACCTACAGCTGACAGCTTGCTTAATAGTCAGGAAAGCTGTAAAAACTACATATGGCTTAGAATAGACTTTGGGTTCTTGCCAATATAGAGTACTAAACTTGCTTTCCTGACAAAAGCAATTATAAAGATGGACAAAGCATATAATATAACCATTTAGGTCCTAAGAAATAGGCAGTGCAATATTGTAATCCTTGTGAAAAGAAAAACCTAGGAAGTGGATCCCATGATAGCTCTGGTTTCCTACTTGGGGTCCCCTTTCTTGTCGCTACACAGGAAGATGTAGCTAAGTGGAGTAGATGTCTCACTAAGGAAGTGCAGATAATCCATTCTGGGTTGTGAAGACAACTGAAATTTATAGAACAATTTATCAGAGAAAAAGATTCTGGGAGGAAGTTGGGAAAAGGGGACAGAAGTCTTCATGACATTCACCTAGTGACTTTGGAAAATGTAAAAGGCTGAGATGCCAGGGGATATTTAATGCTAGAAATGTTGAACTTCTGGCCCAGCCAGATGGGAGACATCTCACTCAGCAGCACAAGTATTGAGTGGAAACCCGTGAAAACAAAATCTATGCCTAAAAATAAGGCTAAAGTCCTGGAATAAGAATCATGCTCATACTGGCAAAAAATGATAAAAACCAAAGTTTAAAGAGGAAGTTCTTTAAAAATCCAGACAAAAAGAAAATTTTCATCTAGAAAAAATATAAATGGTGATTAATTTCTTACCAGAAATAATGGATGTTCAAAAATATGGATTTTTTTAAATGCTAGAAGAATCTGTTGAGACAGAATTCTATATTCAGTGAAAAAAATCCATGAATAATGAAAGTAAAACAAAAAAAATTCAGATAAATGTAAGCTGAGTGAACCATCAGCAAGTCATGTACAATACAAGAGCATAATATAGAAGGTTCTTTAGGATGATGAATGGTATTACATTTTAATCTGAATACAGAGGAAAAAATGAAGACTATTGGAAATGATAAATACATAAATCTACTAGAATAACTATATCAACGTTGAAATATAAAGTCAGTGTTCAAAAAAATAATTTCTATGCTCTAATACATACATGTATTGTTTTTTATACTGGAAACTTCAAAACATTGATGAGAAAAACCAAATGAGACCTATAGAATTGTATATATATATCCCATGTTCATAATTTGGAGGACTCAATTTTGTTAAAGAATCACTTCTCCCTAGACTGATCCATAGATTCATTACAATCTCAATTAAATTATAACAAAAAGTTTTGGGGGACAGTAGTAGACAAAATTATTCTAAAATTTATGTTAAATAGCAAATTAGCCAGAATACCCACAAGTATTTTGAGAATAGAAAAAGTTGGAGGAGTCACACCATCTGATTTCAAAACTTACTATCAAGTCTCAGTAATCAAGACAGTGTAATATTGGCAAAATAATTACATAAATATGAGTAAAATGAATAGAGTCCAGAAACAAGTTACAAAGGTCATAAGGAAATATGAGGTGAAAGAAATGTTCCATATCTCAACTGTGGAAATGGTTCCCATACTGAATGCATTTGCCAAATTCATAGAACTATATATCTAACAAAAGTGAATTTTACCCTATATAAATTTTATCTCAATCAATATAATTTTTAAAAATATACAGTTATATTTGAGATCTTTTTGTTCCTACTGGCATTAATCTCCTAATCTACAAAACAACCTGAAGTTGGCATAAACACTAACTCCAAATCCTCGCAAATGGTAAAAATATCAAACTACAGAGCAAGTTACTTTGCAATATTGTTGTTGATGTTGAATCAGGATTAATGTTGAGTTGATTGATTTAAATACAGAATTTGAAATTCAAAATATCAACTTTTATCTAAATAATTAAAACAGGCTTAATTAGAAAAAATAGGTAACTAGTTACAAGAATAACATAATTTTAGTAAGCAGCATTTAGCTATTGTAATAATAATTTTCAGACACCGACATCTTCTTCAAATATTGAGATTGAAAAGATTGCATGTATTTATGGAAAGGATGGTGGACTATATCAATAAAAATTCTCAGAAATCTATTTGGTTTGTGCCATTGTTATCAGCATATTACACAGACCATTTGAATAGGTAAATGAAGTTATTTTTTTCAAAACAGTTTATTCTTAAGGAAAGGGATTATAGATGAACATTGTAGATGCATGTTCTTTTCATAAGTAAAAACATTTATTCATTTTTCCATATTTGGCATTGAAAAATACCTTAGATTTATTCTGAAGTGAAGCTCTCTTGAAGATGAGGCACTTCCAAAATTCTCATCTCTCATTTTCTTAGTTTTTTTTCAATGAGACTTGGATTATTTAACGTTTAATTATATGAATAAAAATTTATGACAAAATTTAGTGGTGATTATTCTTTGGATGTAAAACTCAGTTTGTTTTTTTTATTCTAAACCATTATCTTTTGGTGAATGAAGCATGTGCCATTTTCCCCATATATTTTGTGTTTTCCTTCTTATCTATGTAATTTGGAGTTTAAAACTCAGTGAATATTATATAATTAAATATAAACTTTGTGGCTAATATTGTATCTCTCATTAGAACTGAAAAGGGGTATTGGAAGATTTTTTTTCATAACAGAAAAAACATTTCCTAATTTAGAAAGTAGTCTATTTAGTTGTAAAATTTAAAAGATTTTCCCCCAAAGAAATCCATTTCATGTTCTTCAGTTATAATGAGGGAGTCAGCAGAAGTTAGAAAGATGTTTATCATAGCAAATTATATTTATTACTAGTTAACATATTCACCTTATATATTTCTTTCTGGCAGTGGGCTGATGCAAACTGTACGGGGCACAAATTAATAACTGCATCATGAATGTTGCTACATTCTTTGATGTACTCTGCTTCATTTATATTTGATTAGGAGTTGGAGAAGTGATAGTAGAGAGGAGATGAATGTGCGTGTGTGTGTGTGTGTGTGTGTGTGTGTGTGTGTATTATGCCACGTTCTTTTCCTTTGGATAACCGTTTGAGATGCGTAGTGTTCTAAAATGTATTTTTTCATGCCTCTACAATGACAGAGTAGGCAGAACAAAATCTAACCCTTTCTTAATGAGGCAGTGCAACTTTAAGTAAAATTGATGTGTAGGAATATTTATCTACTAAATGGCCCCAAGTGTGCAACCCTGGTCACTTAATATACTAAGTACAAAGGTATATAAGGGAAAAAAAAAGGAGACATGACTTCTGTTCTTAAGGAGCTTATAGCTAGTCAGAGAGACATATTATTAAATAATTTCACTTCCACTTAGCAAGTGTTATTTGTTTTCTGATTTATTTATTTGTTTAATAGATATTTATTAGCAATACCATGAGCTTAACAGCTTTGATCACTTATCCATTTCACCTGCTATGATTAAGTGGCCAGAGGCGATAGGAAGATCAAGAATTTTGGTTTGGTATTTTTGGATGAGCAAATGTGTGTGTGTGTGTGTGTGTTTGTGTGTGTGTGTGTGTATACATACTCCATATTTTCAGATATATATATATATATATATGCATGTGTATGCAAATATATGAATGAAAATAAAATTAATGCATATATATAAAGATCAGTTTCTAGGAGACATTCATGTTAAAAGATAAAATTAATGCCTGATTACCTCAATTTTCTCTATCAGGCAAAATGCTATGTACTCTGCTTGGAGAGGATAGAATGTCTTGACAGCTATGATAGAAGTTAGATAGAAGGTAAAGTATTCAAGGTGAAAGGGTGAACTATGCAAATATAGTTAGGAGAAATGATAAGCTGCATTTTTGGTTTTGCTTGCCATAATAAGGGGGTAGTGTATTGCATAAAACTTAATTATATTAACTCTGGAGTCAGACTGATCTGGGCTCACATTTTAGAACTATTTATAAGCTATATTCACTAGGGAAGTATGCATCCCTACATCTGAATTTTCTTATTTGTAAAGCAGGGATACAAATGGTAATTCTGCAAAAAAATTTGCAAATTTTGTCCCTTTCTTTTTCATAATACTGTTTAGTTCTCTTTTTTTATTGAATCAATATGGTCATATCTTTTTTTTATCAGTATTTAGAAAGACCATCCTCTGCTTTTTAAATCTTCTTTATCCTATATTTCCCATTTTCCATTTATTTCCATGTGTATCATTACTACTCCCTCCATTAAATCTTCCAGAGTTTGTTCTGTTTATCTTTTCCTAACACCTGAAGTATTATACTCAGTTTTCCATATTTTTTAATGTAAGCATGAAAAATTGTATAATTTTTTTAAATATTTTTAGCTGATCCCTAATTTATCACATGTAGTATTTTACTTATTTGTTCTTAAGCATTTTATTTCATATTTTTTAAACATTTTAAATTTCTACTTCAATTTCATTTATGCCCTGTCAGTTATTCTGAGCTGATAAAATTCACAAACATATAGATTATTTTAAGGTATATTTGACATTATGTTTCTAACAATTATAAGCTGGTCATAGAACACTGTCTATTTAATGTCAATTATTTGTTGCAATTTAATTATGGCCTAGAGAAATGGTTCTTCACAGTTAACTTTGTTAATATAAAGATTCTGATTCATAGGCCTAGAGATGAGCCTGAGAATGTACATTTAGGCACAGATATGTTAGTACACAAAATTATTCAAAACCATACATACAATGTTAAGAAGTATTTTCAACCCTAAGCAGTATAGAATTAAAACCTGTATATCAAATTAGCCTAAAGAATCAAGGTAACTCTCCCATGCTAATGAATATATGCTCTCAAAAGAACCCATCTCCATATTTTCCAGATAGTTTTATTTGTGAATACAAAACAATGAGCAGATTATCTTGAATTGGATGACCTGATAAAGTATTTCTTTTAACATATCTGTGTTGTGGGGGTCAGATCTGGGGGGACAGGACAGAACAGAAAACTGTTCCTGAAAACAGAGAGTGATATACTTAAAAGCTTTGAAGAAAACATCTTTACAGTACTTTTATACAGGAAATACTCCTATTCTCACAATCATGTTCATTAGGGGGAAAAACAAAACTAAACAAATGTCTACTGGTTCCTGATAAGAAGGGCTAATTACATAAACTGACATTTCCTTCTGATAGCCTGAGGTACCAAAGAAAAAAGAAATTGACAAACTTGAAAAATCCAGCATGAAATCTCAAATATTTGGTGCGTTGACCAAAGGTAATTGGGTCCCAGGGAATGGGAGAAATTTTGGCACAAAGCAAAAGAGGGGAATTTTTTACAAATGGGAAATACTTTGGAATAGAAGATTTTAGCGAAAACACTTTTCCTCTTGTCCACATTGCCTTGGGAAAAGCATTGCCTGAAAAATCACCTGGACAGAGGAGTGAATTAGCATCAGCACCTGGTGCTGATGGAGTAATGGGAAGCTGTAGCAAGGTGACTGAAAGTAAAGGAGGTGAACAAATATCAGCTGAAGGGAAATCAACAGATTCACTGAGTGTTCTTGCCTCCACAGTGGCTATGAAAACTGGAAGCAGGCAGGGCCAAATCTATCTTTTAACACCAGCCTCCTTTGGGTTCCTTCTTATGCCAAACTTACAGGAGGGGTAGGATCTGGGCTTTGGCCTCTCCCTCAAAATAGACGCAACTAACATTGGACACTCATGGAGAAATCAAAGAAACATCTGAGAAACTGCAACTCCCTAATGGTTAAGAGAAGAGCTGATTAACTGGTACTAGATGAAGCTAAACTGTAAATAATTATATCTGTATTTTTTTTGAAATTCTAAAAGGAAAGGTTTTCTTTCCTCCGAATTCCTCCACTAATTCACCATTATCTCCTTCCAAATCTTATGAAGAGTGAATCTATTGACTTTGCATTTTCTTTTCTATGTCTTACTGTATTTGTATATTAATTTGTTCTCCTCTGGCTACAAACATCTTAAATTTCTTCTTCTGATAAAACCCTCCCTACATTCCATATATTTCTAGAGATACTAAGGTCCTACCTTTTCTCTTATCACTAAGATTTTTGAGAAGGGAGTCAATATAGATTTTCTGTATTACTTCACTCTAAGCAATCTGGCTTTTTTTTTTCCCCAAGAGTGGAATCATAACCCAAAAGCTATCCAATTACCAAATCAAAAAGAAAATATATACAGCTCCTAATTTATTAGACTTTTCAGAACGTTCAAAACATGAATATTTTTAAAGTTTTCTCATTTTTTATTTCTAGGACACTTTTACTTTAACCTTTTTTTCTGATTACTCTTTTTTTATTCTGTTTGTAAGACATCCTTTAATGATGCTGGGGTTCTTTTGTTTGTTTCTTGTTTTTTTGTTTTTCGATTCTCCATCCTTGGACTTCTGTATTCTACAATATACTCTACAAATTAACTTTGGACATATCTCCTGGGTCTCCAGACTCAGATCTTACCCAAAACTGATGACATGGAAATCCTTGTTTCCAATTCAAATCTCTTTCCTGAGCCACAGATTAATATTTATAACTTTTCTCCTGGGCATCTCCCCCCACATGTTTAATGCACATCTCAAATTCAACAAATCCATATCCAAATGCATTACTTAATTTCCCCTTCTCTGCAAAGTGATGCTTTGCCTTTTCCTCTTTAGTATCTTTCTCCAAAAATGGCATTCCCTTTTATGCAGTCACTCTAACCATTTCAGGGTTTTTCTGGGTTTCTTCATCTTCTCCACCTTTCCACATCAAACTGATTACCAGAACTTTTCATTTACATTTATTTAATATCCTGTAAATACTATTACTACTCCTTATGTTCATTTTTTTTACCTAAAAACTTCCATATTGTCTATCTCCAATCCTGTCCTTAAATTCTTATTTAAAATTTCTAGTCAGTTAATCTTTCTAAAATGAAAAAAAAGGTCATGTCAGTTGGATTCTTAATTTCTCTCTCTCTCTCTTTTTTTTAAAGGGAGAGAGAGCAAGAGCACACACAGGAGGTGGGGGGATGCAGAGGGAGAGAGAGAATCCCAAGCAGGCTCCATGCTGAGTGTGTAGTCTGACGCAGGACTTGATCTCATGACTCTGAGATCATGACCTGAGCCGGAATGAAGAGTCAGATGCTTAACTGATTGAGTGCCCCAACATTCTTACATTTTTTAATGGTTTAAGAAAAATTTGCTTAATCAGATAGCACAAAGCTGTTCATGATCAGTCCTCTGCTTCTTCTACCATATTTGGGAAACAGAGTAGTAGGATTTAGTAGTTTTCCATTTTTCAATTCAGGGACTATTCTCTAATATTTAAGTTTTATGATGGACTATGAAGTAACTTTTAGGGTTCAGTGTATTGGATGGAGAATTCTGTCACTTATATTATTTCATCATATTTTATTGGAAGCACATCTTCCACTTGGTTGCTCAGGCTAGTAGGCAGCTATGAAACATATTTGTCATAGTCTTACTTTTCATTTCAAATCCTTAAGTGGCTCTTTAGACCAATGGTCTAAACTGTAATGACTCAATTTTAGAAAGCTTTCATACTAATTTAAAGTAATTGGAATTGAAATGTTTTACATTTTTTAAATGAAAATAAATGATTAGATCACTTCATATAAAATAGTTTCTCTATTGCTTTTAGAGTGAAGCTAGCACATTCCCTTTCATATTCATAGCTTTTCTACAATCATATATTTTTTCTTTTTTTTAAGATTTTATTTATTTACTTGACAGAGAGAGACAGCGAGAGAGGGAACACAAGCAGGGGGAGTGGGAGAGGGAGAAGCAGGCTTCCCACTGAGCAGGGA
>NW_027398484.1:0-11251 GCF_003265705.2 Callorhinus ursinus | reverse complement strand
CAAAGATACAAATGTAGGGACCCGAAGGGGTACGTGTACCCCAATGTTTATAGCAGCAATGTCCACAATAGCCAAACTGTGGAAAGAACCAAGATGCCCATCGACAGATGAATGGATAAAGAAGAGGTGGTATATATACACAATGGAATATTATGCAGCCATCAAAAGGAATGAGATCTTGCCATTTGCAACGACGTGGATGGAACTGGAGGGTGTTATGCTGAGTGAAATAAGTCAATCAGAGAAAGACATGTATCACATGACCTCACTGATATGAGGAATTCTTAATCTCAGGAAACAAACTGAGTGTTACTGGAGTGGTTGGGGGTGGGAGGGATGGGATGGCTGGGTGATAGACATTGGGGAGGGTATGTGCTATGGTGAGCGCTGTGAATTGTGCAAGACTGTTGAATCACAGATCTGTACTTCTGAAACAACGCAACATATTATAAGAAAAAAGGAAAAGAAGAAGATAACAGGAGAGGAAGAAAAGGGGAGTATGTCAGAGGGGGAGACGAACCATGAGAGATGATGGACTCTGAAAAACAAACTGAGGGTTCTAGAGGGTAGGGGGGTGGGGGGATGGGTTAGCCTGGTGATGGGTATTGAGGAGGGCACGTTCTGCATGGAGCACTGGGTGTTATGAACAAACAATGAATCATGGAACACTGCATCAAAAACTAATGATGTAATATATGGTGATTAACATAACAATAAAAAAAATAAAAAAAAGAGTTTAATAAGAGGTGAGTTAATTTTATTTGCAATGAGATTTAATGCATCCAGCATATTCTCTTAATTTGTTTAGAACAAAAGCATTTTATGGAATGTAAACAGTTTCTTTGCTATGGAGTCTAATGCTTTCAGGACACAGGAGTTAATTAGTAACTATGGTAACTCTTAGGCCTACTAAGTCAAAATGTAGAAATGCTTGACTGACAATAGATAGCTTTATAATGTGCTTTCAGCTTTCATGAAAAATATTAAGCTCATAAGCTTTCTGAAGAAGATGGTGTTCGGGGATTCAAGATACGATGCTCAATTTACTTAGTTTTTTTTTTAAGCTTTTCTTTTTTAAAAATCTCCATATGAGCAAGCAAATGGCCCAGATAAATGTTTCTCACTGAGGTGTTAGAAGAGAAAAAAACAGCAGGTAAGAAAGAACAAAATGATAGAGGTGTTTTGGGACAGTTACATAACAGCGTAGTGTCCTGTTTCTTTGAGAAGTCTTTTGTCCTTGTATGAAGCATTATAAAATTGGACTCTCTAAATAATAATTTAAATAATAGATTTATAGGTGTTTTTCACATTTCATTTCACAAAGGTGGGGAAAAGGAGAAAGCATCTTTTTAAGGTTCTTTTCATTGACCTGCTGTTCTAGGTAAGATTGCACACTGAGGCACTATCGAATTGCTCAGTTTGGGAATCAGGAAAGAGCCCTTTGTTTTTTAACAGTATTCAAAAAGTTTTTAAAATCATACAGCTTGTTAATTTTTCCCACTCAAACCACTGAAATCTGTGAGTATCTGACTTTTGCAGCAAATGCACATTTGCTCTAGCTTGGTACTTTTGTTATTGAATATTTGCATTATGTGGAGAAATGTTCATATGAATTGAACTCCTGTATTTGAAGCAATATGAGCAAGATGTATATATTTAGTACCTGAAAAAATGTACTCTTTTGAATAGAAACTACTTTGTTTTAATTATGCAAGTTTTATTTTTAAATTAAATTTTTTGATATAGCTGTAGAGTCACATCTAATTATAAGAAATAATACAGAGATATCTCAAGTACCCTTTCCCCAGTTTCCCCTAGTAGAAAACATCCTGCAAAACTGTGTTGTAATATCACACCTGGGATATTGATGTTGATACAGTCAAGATGTAGAGCATTTCCATCTCCACAAGGATCCTTCCTGCTGCCCTTTTATAACCACGCCTGCTTCCTCCCACTGCTGAGTCCCTTATAACCACCGTCAACCACTCATCTCCATTTCTGTCATTTTTTTAAATTTCAAGAGTGTTATCTTAATATTAGATATGGCTCAAGAATCATATAATATGTAATGTTTTGGGATTGGCTTTTCTTCACACAACATAATTTTCTGGAGATCGATCCAGGTTATTGCATGTAATGATAGTTTGTTCCTTTTTATCGTTGAATATTATTTCATGACATTATTATTATGATGTCATTGTTTAATAGTTCATGCATTGAAAGACATCTGGGTGGTTTCTAGCTTTTGGCTATTACAAATGAAGTTGTTATAACTATTCATGTGCAGGTTTTTCTGTGAACACGAGTCTTCATTTCTCCTGGGATAATTGCCCAGGAATGCAGTTGCTGGGTTTTATGGTAGTTACATGTTTAGTTTTCTAAAAAACTGCCAAACTGTTTCCACAGTGGTCTTACCATTTTACATTCCCACTAGCAATGCATGAGTTTCTCCACGTCATTGCCAGCATTTGATGTTACTATTGTTTTAATGTTAGCTATTTGGACAGTGCAAGGTGGTATTAAATTGTAGTTTTAATTTATATTTCCCTAATGACTAAAGATGTTGAACAGCTTTCCATGTGCTTATTTGCCATCTGTATGTGTTCTTTGGTGAAATGTCACTTCGTGTTTGCTGACCATGTTTTAATCGGATTGCTTTTTTATTTTTTATCGAGTTTTGAGACTTCTAAATATACTTTAAATAAAGTATGGCTTGCAAATATTTCTCCCAGTGTGTAGCTTGTCTTTTCACCATCTTAATAGGGTCTTTCACAGAGAAAAAGTTTTGGTTTGGATGAAGTTCAATTTTTCCTTATTTTTTTTCTTTTAAGATTTTACTTATTTATTTGAGAGAGAGAAAGTTCATGAGAAGGAGGAAGGGGCAGAGGGAGGGAGAGGGAGAAGTAGGCTTCCCACTGAGCAAGTAGCCTGATGCTGGGCTCGATCCTAGGACCTAGAGATCCTGACGTGAGCCAAAGGCAGATGCTTAACCAGAAGATGCTTAACCAACTGAGCCCTACCCAGGTGCCCCTACCAATTTTTCCTTTTATGGATTATGCCTTTGCTGTCAAAAGAAACCAAGAACTCTTTGCTAATCATCCCTAGATCCCAAGGATTTTGTCCTGCATTTTTTTCTAAAAGTTTTAGAGGTTTACATTTTACATTTAAGTTTATGATCCATTTTAATTTAATATTTACATGAGGTGTAAGCCTTAGGTTGAGATTGAATTTTTTTGTCTATGGATATCTAATTGCTGTAGCACTGGTTGCTTTCTGAAAAGCCTAACTTTACTCTCCTGAGTTGCTTTCATGTCTTTGTCAAAAGCATTTGTACACAACAGTATTTATGTGGATGTTTTTCTGGGTTCTCTGCTCTGTTCCGCTGATCTAAGTGTCTATCCCTCTGCCAGTACACAGAGTATTTCCATTACTATAGCTATACAGTAGATCTGTAAGTTGGGTAGGCTGGTTTTTCCCACTTTATTCTTCTTTTTTAAAATTGTTTTAGCTATTCTGGTTCTTCTACCATTCTATATAAATTTTTAGTAATTTTCTCTGTAGCTACAAGAATTTTACTGCTATTTTGATAGGAATTACATTAAACTTATATACTAATTTAGGAGAATTGACATCTTTTCTATGTTGAGTCATTTAATCCATATACATGGTATGTTTCTCTATTTATTAGATCTTGATTTCGTTCATCAGTGCTGTGTAATTTTTATTTTTTAAATTTTTTATTTTTTAATGTCTAATTTTTAAAAAAGGTTTTATTTATTTACTTATTTGATTGAGAGAGAGAGTTCAAGCAAGCATGAATGAGGGGAGGGGCAGAGGGGGAGGGAGAAGGAGAGAATCTCAAGCAGACTACATGATGAGCATGGAGCTTGATGCAGGGCTCAGTCCCAGGACCCTGAGATCATAATCTGAGCCAAAACCAAGAGTCAGATGCTTAACCATCTGGGCCACCCAGGCACCCTTAATGTGTAATTTTTATTTAGCATTTGAGTCTTGAATTTAGTTTGTTAGATTTACACCCAAGTATTTAATTTTTTGAATGATTATAAATGGTATTGTATTTTTAATTTCTGTGCCCAGTCTTCATGGCTAGTATGTAGAAACAAAATTGATTTTTGTATGTGTATCTTGTATCCTATGTCCTTGCTGAACTCACTTATTAATTCTAGACATTATTTTTGTAGATTCCTTGGGGTTTTCTATGTAGGCTATTATGTCATATATATAATATATGCAACTAGGGCTAACCTAGGGCTAAAATTAAACTAATTTTTTTTCCTTTCCAATCTGTATGCCTTTTATTTCCTTTTCTTGCATTATTGCACTAGTTAGATCTTCCAACACTGTTGAGCAAGAGTGGTGAAACTGGACAAATTTGCCTTATTCTCAATTTGGGTGAGAGTATTTAGTATTTCTCCATTAAGGATAATGTTGCCATTAGTTTTTTGTTTTGTTTTGTTTTGTTTTTTGTAAATCTTCATTAAATTGAGGAAATTCCTCTCTATTTCAGTGTTTTTGAGAGTTTTTATCACGAATGTATGCTGTAGATACTTTATCTGTATTGATGGTTTTTTTTTCTTTATTTTGTTAATATGGTGGATTAAATGGATTGATTTTCAGATATTACAACAATTTTGCATCCCTGGAATAACCCCACTTAGCTGTGGTATGTATTTTTCTATGTAAGTGTTGAGTCCTATTTGTTGTTGTTTTAAAGGATTTTTGTGTTTAAATTCATGAAAGATATTGGTCTATAATTGTTTTTTTTTTTTGCATTTTCTTTGATTTTGGTGTGGAGTAATAATAATAGGTTCAAAAAAGGAATCTCATAATTTTTTTTTGTATTTTCTTTGATTTTGGTGTGGAGTAATAATAATAGGTTCATAAAAGGAATCCCTTTTCTTCTATTATTTGAAATAAGTTATGTACAACTGGTATTAATTCCTTTTTACAAAGAATTCTCCAGTGAAACCATCTGGGCCTGCAAATTTCTAATTTAGAATTAGGAATTCAGTGTCTTTAATAGTTACAGGGCTATTCAAATGAACTATTTCATATTGGGCCAGTTGTGGTAGTTTGTGTTTTTTTGAGGAATTGGTCCATTTTGTCTAAAATGTCAAATTTATGTGGTAGAGTTGTTAGGAGTATTTTCTTACTATCCTTTTTTTTTTTTTTTTCCCAATGTGGGGCTTAAACTTACACCACTGGGATCAAGACCTGAACTGAGATAAGGAGTCAGATGCTCAGCCGACTGAGACACCCAGGGCCCCCTCTTATTACCCCTTAGATGTCTCTGTGGTCCATAGTGGTATCTCCTGTTACATTCCTGAATTGGTCATTTGTGTCTTCTCTTTTCCCCCTTTTTGGTCTCACTAGAGGCTTGTTAGTTGTATTTACCATTTTTTTCCTTGTGTCCCAAGTTCTCCAGCCAGTCTGCCTTCTTCTTGCTGACTTTCAGGTTTCTTATATTTGTTTTCTATATCACATCCAGAGTTTGCATTTGTACCTAGTGGGAGATATAGGAAAAGTATATCTGTTCCATCTTTCCAGAAGAGGCACGACAGATTTGACTTTATGAAGTATTTCTGACTCCTGTACGTATTGCTGTGTCCTGATGGTTTTCCATTTGCCACAGAAGTAAGGATGAACACTTAGTTTTCATGGCTCCATAAGAAGAAGCCATAAGAAAAAAAATGCTTGTCCTCAATCCTTGTATTATATTTATAGCAGTTGTGAGGCTCTGAGTTTCAAAATAGACCCTCTGAAATCATAGTGTGACTTCAAGAAGAATGTGGACTTTTCATAAACCACATATGAAGGATCACGGTGCGTCATTTCCACAAGGCGAAGCTACTAAAGTCCCAGTGCTGAGGGGACTCTGAGAGCCTAAACAGAAAGTTTCCTTTCTGTAATACCCCCAGTTTTACCAAGCTACCATGGTAGAATTCTGTGACTAACGTGAATTTGCCCAAGTTCTGATAAACAGGCAAATCAAAGAATATTTAACAGTGAAGCAAGTGATTGAAATGAGAAGGGAGAACAGAGTGGAAAATGATGAGTGAGATTCAGAAGAGGTGAGAAGATCAAGAGCCTTAATAACAATGGTGTAGCTGGAAGTATCCAGGGGGTGCAGGGGAAAGAGGGGCAGAAAGCGGTACTTTGGGCAGGACAGTGTGGACGTTGATGTGGGTGAAGAGCGAGGCATGGCTCAGCAGAGAGGGAGGTGCTTAGTGAGTGGAGAAGAGACATCCTAGTGGGGCAGAAATGAAGGTTATGCCAGGGTGTGGAAGGAAGAATGACAGAAGACATTAATTTAGCAAATACACACGCCATCTAAGGAAGTTGAGAGAAGAGTTATGACACAAATGCACACCAGGGAGAACAGCAAAGAAACCCCAGAATACTTTGAAATGGAGTCCTCGAAGTTGATTGAAGAAGACCTTTGGGGTTATAAATAGGGAAAGGTAGCAGTTTCAAAAACTTGAAAGCATGGTGCCTCAGGACACTAGAATTTAGGGGAAGAGAAACAACCTAAAGGACAAAAGCAAGTTCTATCCCAGTGAGCAGCTCCGCATGTATTTGTACAAATACATGCAAGATACTGCAGGGGAGGCAAAGATGGCATACATTCTGGTGCAAGACATTTATAGCGAGATGAGAATGTAGTAATTACAGAACAGCCGAGTATGAAAGTACCACACTTGGAATGAATAAAGGGAGAGAGAATTTAAGGAAGAGAGAAATGCACTCCAGTTGGAATTCATGAAGAAGGGGATGTTGGGCATGGGTCCTAAGACATGAGTAACTGTGACTAGGAGGAGACAGGAACAAGATGCCCCAGGCATGGGGTGGGCGTGTGCAAAGGCACAGGGGTGGGATGTTTGGGGGATGTGTAGTCAACTAGCACCCACGTTCCCAGGAAGGCACTTTGGGGTCACTTACTGGATGTCCTTGAGTGCCAGCACCTCATACAGCACCCAAGTGAGCTGTGTAAAATGCAGATTTGATAGGGCCTTTGCCAGTAAAAATGCTCCATCTCCCCACTGCAGTTGTGATAATATGACCACTCTCTGCTGTGTGGCCCACAGGCCCTGCATCGTGTCTCTGACTTCCATTGAAATTTACCTTGCTCTCTTCCTTTTCATTAAGTTCTGACCCAGCTGGTTTTGTTTGTGTTTCTTCAGGGATGCTTTTCCGGACCTCCAAATCAAGGTGAGGTTTCTCCATGTTGTGCACATTCTCATAGCTCCTCTTCTTTCTTTCTTTCTTTCTTTTTTTTTTTTAAAGATTTTATTTATTTATTTATTTGAGAGAGAGAATGAGAGGTTTTACTATCTGTCTGAAATCTGTCTTTTCCCCTTGACCCATGAAAGCAAAGGCTTTGTCTGCTTTGAATTTTGTCTTCCTCATTGCTGTCTCCCCGGCTCCTTGCTTGGCATATTGGTGGCCTCCAATAAAAATGAATTAAATGACTAAATGCCAGATTAAAGAGATATTCTTCTTGCAGTAAGTGATGAACAAACACAAAAAACCCTTTAATGAGGATGACAAAAAGTTGAAAGATAAAGATAAACAATACAGGCACCCCTGAATTATAGACATCAGGTTACAAATGGGGGTCTTCCTGGCCGCACATGACCTCCAGCCCTTTCCCACTGCAAGCCCTTCCCCTCTCATTCCTGCCCTACTGTTGCTATGTCCCCCATTTGTGAGAATTCTTGTTTATGAGAACTGAAAAATTTGTGCTCCATTTTGATATGTAATCTTAGAAAATTATTTTGCTATTTCAGAATACAAAATATCTGGGTTTGGCTATGGTCATTAAAAAATTAAAAGATAATTTCTTAGAATAGGGAGTAAGGTCCTTAAGTCAGCATTTCACAAACTGGAGTATATAGTTTTTTTTTTCTTTTCTTTCTTTCTTTTTTAATCTTTTGAAGGTTTTCCAGATGATTCACATTTTGAGAAACATTGCCTCGCAACAGTCAAGCCAAAGAGTGACATAGAACTGAGAGAGAGAGAGAGAGAGAGAGAGAGAGAGAGAACTCTTGCACAATACAATAGTGATCAATGATAGCAAAGCAAGTTGTAGCTTAGTAAATGACTATGTGGGCAGAATCTGAATCATACCAAGTTTTTTTAAGGATAAAAATGACAACATGCAGACAAAAATATTAATTAAGAGAGAACACTATAAACAAATCCAGGGCAAGAAATAGAGAAGTACCAAAAAACCTGAATAACAACTGAATTTTTAAGAGATGACTTTATTGGGGCACTTGGGTGGCTCAGTCAGTTAAGCATCTGCCTTCAGCTCAGGTCATGATCTCAGGGTCTTTGGATCGATCCCCTCTTTGGGCTCCCTGCTCAGAGGGGAGTCTGTTTCTCCTTCTGCACCCCACCCTTCCCCCCCTCCCCTGTGCTCATGCTCTCTCTCTCTCTCCAGTAAATAAATAAAATCTTTAAGGAAAAAAGAGAGATAATTTACCAAATTAAAACTTACTTGACACCATCAATAGATGTCTCATACAAAAGAAATGAGAAGAATCAATTTTCTTACATTTAAAAAACAAGGCTAGAGATGAACTTATTTATTGAAAGTATGTGAGTGAGTCTCCAAAAAAATAGGGTAGCCAGCCGTGTAAGTTGAACCCTTTCTTTTAGAGGGAAGTAGAGACTCTGTACAATGTTTCACTTACTGAAATGTTAAAGACATGTTTTCCCCACTCATGCATCAAGAGTGTGTGCATTTTCATTTGGCTTGTGACAGCCAGCTCCTCTGACTCTCCTTTTGGGGTTTTTCTTGGCTGGCTTCTAGTTGGCAGATCGAGCTTTACTACTGTCTCAAAAGTTCTCTAACTTTTGGAATCAAGTGCTGAAGCTGCAGTTTTCTGGGGTTGCACAGCCAAGCGGGTCCCCATTGCTGAGAGCACAGAACTCCCATTACAGCTCCTGGGGCCTGTGGCAGGTACGTGAGAAGAGAATGGACTCCCAGAGGAGTGTTTATCTCTCACCCTCTTATCCACTGAATGTCCTATTGAAGAGTAAAGGAAGGAACACGTTTTCTTTTTCCTCACATTTCTTCAAGATCCACATCTTTTATTTTTACTTTGATCATCTCGAAGTGAGGATATTAGAGAGATTTGGAAAAAAACGGATTGCTGTCTGATTAGCAAGGGGGCAGGGAGTCTGGCTTTAAATTTCTTTTAACATCTTTGCTCTCAAATTGCTAAGTATTTATGCAGCTTCTTGTCTCCGGAGGGCAACCCCAAACATCAATCCTCTGCATCCCTGTAATATTTGCAGTGTGCTGGTGGTGTCAGAGTGTTCGCAGCTGGAAATCTGTTACTATGGCTACCACCTATAAAAAGGTCACCTTCAGGAAATTCTTTCTGTGTGCAAGATAATACAGGGATAATGAAACTTCCTTGGGAGAGGATAAAGAACAGAGTTTGTTATGCAGGCCTATAATTAGCTAGGTGGTTTTGGAAATCTGTATATTATAATCCGGGCTCTGTATTTCAATCGGAAGAACTCCATCAATCAGATATGATCTAAGGTAGGATTCCACAATAATGCCAGCAGTCATGTTCTGAGAGGGCTAGTGAGCTGTGATGAAGGGGGCTCTGGTTTCTTTCCTCGGTGCTAAGTTTATTTTCATCCCTGCAAATTGCTTGATTGTTTTAAGTCAACTAATAAGTGTCGAAGGAAAGGAACTCCTTATTGAGAAGGATTAGGTCCCTCATCACTACTGGGAAGAGTGCTTGGCTGCATGTGCAAAGTGTTCTCAGTCAGATGTGACTGAGCTCTCTAAAACAGTAGGGAAACTGTAACTTGTAAATCGGGGAATCCTTTAAATGTTCATCCTATCAAATATCTTCCCAGTCCCTGAGATATGTCTCATCAGAGATTCAGTGGAACATTCCCCACACCATGATACTAGTCAGAGACCTTGATCAGCCACCTCTTAATTTCTTCCTAGCCTTCCCATCGGATGTGCATCCAGCCCATTTCAAATCTGCTATGTTTCTGTTTGGTATCTGTGCGTTCATGCACCGAGGGAAAAAGCTTGGGTTCCCTGTGCATGGACACAGGATATCGACACTGAAGGATGACCTCTGTGCTCAGCCGGGGCTGCCTCTCTAGTTTGTCTCTCTATTATTATTATTATTTTTAAAATTTTTATTGTTATGTTAATCACCATACATCATTAGTTTTTGATGCAGTGCTCCATGATTCATTGTTTGTGCATAACACCCAGTGCTCCACGCAGAACGTGCCCTCTTTAATACCCATCACCAGGCTAACCCATCCCCCCAACCCCCTCCCCTCTAGAAACCTCAGTTTGTTTTTCAGTGTCCATCATCTCTCATGGTTCATCTCCCCCTCCGAATTACTCCCCTTCATTCTTCCCCTCCTGCTATCTTCTTCTTTATTTATTCTTAACATATATTGCATTATTTGTTTCAGAAGTACCGATCTGTGATTCAACAGTCTTGCACAATTCACAGCGCTCACCATAGCACATACCCTCCCCAATGTCTGTCACCCAGCCACTCCATCCCTCCCACCCCCCACCACTCCAGCAACCCTCAGTTCGTTTCCCGAGGGTAAAAATTCCTCATATCAGCGAGGTCATATGATACATGTCTTTCTCTGATTGACTTATTTCACTCAGCATAACACCCTCCAGTTCCATCCACATCGTTGCAAATGGCAAGATCTCATTCCTTTTGGATGGCTGCATAATATTCCATTGTGTATATATACCACTTCTTCTTTATCCATTCATCTGTCGGACATCTTGGCTCTTTCCACAGTTTGGCTATTGTGGACATTGCTGCTATAAACATCGGGGTGCATGTACCCCTTCGGATCCCTACATTTGTATCTTTGGGGTAAATACCCAGTAGTGCAATTGCTGGATCGTATGGTAGCTCTATTTTCAACTGTTTGAGGAACCTCCATACTGTTTTCCAGAGTAGTTGCACCAGTGTGCATTCCCACCAACAGTGTAGGAGGGTTCCCCTTTCTCCACATCCCCGCCAACATCTGTCATTTCCTGACTTGTTAATTCTAGCCATTCTGACTGGTGTGAGGTGGTATCTCATTGAGGTTTTGATTTGGATTTCCCGGATGCCGAGCGATGTTGAGCACTTTTTCATGTGTCTGTTGGCCATTTGGATGTCTTCTTTGGAAAAATGTCTGTTCATGTCTTCTGCCCATTTCTTGA
>NW_027398483.1:10302-11253 GCF_003265705.2 Callorhinus ursinus | reverse complement strand
AAAGACCCCATCAAAAAGGAGAATTACAGACCAATATCCTTGATGAACATGGATGCAAAAATTCTCACCAAAATACTAGCCAATAGGATCCAACAGTACATTAAAAGGATTATTCACCATGACCAAGTGGGATTTATGCCTGGGGTGCAAGGTTGGTACAACATCCGCAAATCAATCAACATGATACAATACATTAACAAAAGAAAGTACAAGAATCATAGGATCCTCTCAATAGATGCAGAAAAAGCATTTGACAAAGTACAGCATCTCTTCTTGATCAAAACTCTTCAGAGTATAGGGATAGAGGGTACATACCTCAATATCATAAAAGCCATCTATGAAAAACCTACAGCGAATATCATTCTCAATGGGGAAATGCTGAGAGCTTTTCCCCTAAGGTCAGGAATGCGGCAGGGATGTTCACTCTCACCACTGCTATTCAACATAGTATTAGAAGTCCTAGGCACAGCAATCAGACAACAAAAAGAAGTCAAAGGCATCCAAATCGGCAAAGAGGAAGTCAAACTCTCACTCTTTGCAGATGATATGATACTGTATGTGGAAAACCCAAAAGACTCCACCCCAAAATTGCTAGAACTCATCCAGGAATTCAGTAAAGTAGCAGGATATAAAATCAATGCACAGAAATCAGTGGCATTCCTATACACCAACAACAAGACAGAAGAGAGACAAATCAAGGAGTCGATCCCATTTACAATTGCACCCAAAACCATAAGATACCTAGGAATAAATTTAACCAAAGAGGCAAAGGATCTGTACTCAGAAAACTATAAAATACTCATGAAAGAAATTGAAGAAGACACAAAGAAATGGAAAAATGTTCCATGCTCATGGATTGGAAGAACATTGTGAAGATGTCAAATCTACCTAGAGCAATCTACACATTCAGTGCAATCCCCATCAAAATACCATCCACCTTTTTCAAAGAAA
>NW_027398483.1:9586-10202 GCF_003265705.2 Callorhinus ursinus | reverse complement strand
GACGGACTTCCAGCTCTATTACAAAGCTGTCATCATCAAGACAGTATGGTACTGGCACAAAAACAGACACATAGATCAATGGAACAGTATAGAGAGCCCAGAAATGGAACCTAACTCTATGGCCAACTCATCTTTGACAAAGCAGGAAAGAATGTCCAATGGAAAAAAGACAGTCTCTTCAACAAATGGTGTTTGGAAAATTGGACAGCCAAATGCACAAGAATGAAACTGGACCATTTCCTCACACCACACACAATAATAGACTCCAAATGGTTGAAAGACGTTAACGTGAGACAGGAGTCCATCAACACCCTAAAGGAGAACACAGGCAGTAACCTCTTCAACCTGAGCCACAGCAACTTCTTCCTAAAAACATCGCCAAGACAAGGGAAGCAAAGGCGAAAATGAACTATTGGTATTTCATCAAGGTAAAAAGCTTTGCACAGCAAAAGAAACAGTCCACAAAACCAAAAGACAACCGACAGAATGGGAGAAAATATTTGCAAGTGACATATCAGATAAAGGGCTAGTATCCAAAATCTATAAGGAACTTATCAAACTCAACACCCAAAGAACAAATAATCCAATCAAGAAATGGGCAGAAGACATGAACAGA
>NW_027398483.1:9120-9486 GCF_003265705.2 Callorhinus ursinus | reverse complement strand
GATGTGGAGAAAGAGGAACCCTCCCACACTGTTGGTGGGAATGCAAGCTGGTGCAACCACTCTGGAAAACAGTATGGAGGTTCCTTAAACAGTTGAAAATAGAGCTACCATACGATCCAGCAATTGCACTACTGGGTATTTACCAGAAAGATACAAATGCAGGGATCCGAAGGGGTATGAGCACCCCGATGTTTATAGCAGTAATGTCCACAATAGCCAAACTGTGGAAAGAGCCAAGGTGTCCATTGACAGATGAATGGATAAAGAAGAGGTGGTATATATACACAATGGAATATTATGCAGCCATCAAAAGGAATGAGATCTTGCATTTTGCAACGACGTGGATGGAACTGGAGGGTGTTATGC
>NW_027398483.1:0-9020 GCF_003265705.2 Callorhinus ursinus | reverse complement strand
GGGAGGAGGGTGGGGGGATGGGTTAGCCTGGTGATGGGTATTAAAGAGGGCACATTCTGCATGGAGCAGTGGGTGTTATGCACAAACAATGAATCATGGAACACTACATCAAAATCTAATGATGTAATGTATGGTGATTAACATAACAATAAAAAAATGGTAAGCAAAGCAGGCAATATCCCCATCCTCACTTGAAACACATTCTAGTAGGGTGAGAGCAGACAATAAACAAATATTTATGAAGTGTGGTTTCAGCTAGTGATAGGCTATTAGGCTCTCAAGAAAACAAGGCAAATAGGAAAATAGAAGGTGGGCATAATTTTAGGTAGTATGCTCAGGGAAGACATTCCTGAGTGACATCTGAGTATGAAACAGAGTGCCGGGAAAATTTGGGGTAAATAATGTTCTAAGAAGAGAGAACAAGTACAAAAATTCTGAGTTGGGAGATTAATGCCCTCATGAGAGAGTAGGGATCTCATATGTTTCTGGAAAAGAGTGAGCATGGGAAGATTGACAGGAAGCAAAGAGAGGGCAAGCCAGGAGCTAGAGCATCTAGAAATTTGTAGACCATTTTAAAATCTTTTGATTTCATTCCAGTGAGATGGTCAGCCACGTAGAGTTTTGAGCAAAGGGGTGACACAATTTGCATTTTAAAAAGGTCTCTCAGGCAGCTGTTATGCAAAGACACTTTTAGAAGAATACAATCAGGGAAACCATATAGAAGGTTTTTGTTATAGGCAAGGAAATGATACTGGATTGGATTATGGTGGTATCAGAGGTGTCAAGAATTGGCAATGCCCAGGCCTCACCCAACACCTCCCTCCAGCAGCCGTACTTTACTACTTGCATGCTTTGCTCACACCTCTATGTGTTGTTGACTCTGTCAGTAATTCCTTTTTACTCTCCACATTTCCTTGTCCTGGATACCTCACCTTTTTAAAAAGTTTCATCTCTTTCAGAAAATCATTCAAAGCTCAGTTTGGGTTTGATATCCTGTCTGTGCTGTATTGCACCTGTATTTAATTTACACACTGGTTGTAACTGCCTATTTTACATGTCTGTTTATATACTGCTCAATGCTCATACTCATTCGCAATCTCTGAATCTCTTCCTCCCTCTTTCCCTTTCTCTCTCTCTCTCTCTCTCTCTCTCTCACACACACACACACACACACACACGCTACCACAGATGTGATCACTTTTAGGGAAGTAACTGGCACACAGTAAATACAAAATACATTTTGTGTTGACTATTTCTAGCAAAGAGCTTACATATCAAAATGACCAGAAACTGGGCTCTAATTGAAAAGGCATTATGAAAACAAGGATACTTAATGAATAAACTCATTTATTCATTCATTCATTCAGTGTACATTGTTTAGTATCTACCATATGCAAATATGTAGATAGATGCTAGATGTTGGAGATACAATGATAATGGGACACAATCAGCACTGATTGCCAGTCCAATCATCAGTACATTTCAATTGTGACAGAAGACTCCATTATCAAAAACACCTAAAACTAACAAACAGGATGCACAGAGGCTCATACACTGTGAAATAATCCTAGATGAGACTTTGCAGAAACTCTCACTCCTGCAGCTACACTTCAATGATTAAACAGAGTAAAAACTTTAAAATGTGTAACAAATGTTCTCTATCCCAAAGGGTACAGAGAGAAATAATTTTGATAGAAACCATGGAAATATATAATTAATTATGAGTGACATGAAATCAATCCCACTCTGGGTCAAGAACAACCTATACAATAAAATGCAGCCTTAGAATAGAATCAGCATGTGCCCAGTATAATTCTATGGCATACAGTACTGATAGCACATACAGAAAAAGTTATTCTTTGTGTCTAGACACTATAAAAATATAAAAGCAACTTACAGGCCAGGTGGCTTATGGCAAATACCACCTTTGTGTAAAAACAATATAAGATGGATGAGAAAATCATGGGGTAAACCCAGGATAACACAAATTCCCCAGTGTATGCCAACTAATCAGGGGGCATTGACCTTTCTGTTCTCACTGTGACCATACATTGCAGCAGGAGGATGCCCTTCTACTACCCAGGCTGTCCAATAGCTTGCAGCTGGAGGAGAAAGCTTAATTACTGACATCCAGAAATTCGGTGGCCAACAATTCTCATGAGGATTTCTGAAACCACTCAGCTACAGATGGAAGAAAGGAATCTGCTGCAGGGTAAAGAATCGCTTGGGTTAGAAAGCATCAAGGCAATCATGCATGCTGTGAAAACCAAAACAGCATACTGCTCTTGTCTGTGGCTGCTACAATGATAATTAATAGGAGCCCAAAGGTGATTGCAGTCTCTGAGAATTGGTTATTGAAGGACTAAAAATTCAGAGCAGTGTACAGGTTCAGAGCCATCTTCAGAGTCAAACCAACCTGGATTCCAATTATAGAGCTTTGTGCTTTTCATTAACTGATTGCAAAATCTTAAAATTATTATCCTTTCTTTTTTCCTTCCCCAGTAATGGTCTTTAATAGCATTATCAAAATTGATCAAAATTATTTCCGCCACGTAACACTTCAAATGTCCATAAAATCTTGTCTCTTTCTAGCTCATTTTTCATCCATTTGTAATGTACGATACTAAAACATGCTTTTATACCTTTTTTTCCTTTCACCTCTCATTTTTTGTTCTTGTAGTTATTCCTTCAAGGGTAAAAAAAACAAACAAAAACAACCAGAAGAAATCTTGTAAATAAAGGACTTTATTTTTTTTAAGATTTTATTTATTTAACAGAGAGAGCACAAACAGGGGGAGTGGCAGTCAGAGGGAGAGGGAGAAGCAGACTCCCCACTGAGCAGGGAGCCCAATGTGGGGCTTGATCTCAGGACCCTGGGATCATGACCTGAGCCTAAGGCAGACAATTAATAGACTGAGAAACCCAGGTGCCCCTAAACAGGACTTAAAAGCAATTGAATTTAGACCCCTCACATTCATGAAATGATTATTAGAGAAATTCTAAAAGTCCATGTCTTCCTCAGGGTTTTCTTAAATACTTTACCACAATATTCATCACTATCCATCAACCCAAAGTGAGAAGTTATTGATTTTATATTTAATCTACTGCTGGAAACTCTAACTCAATTTTAGTATTGATACTGGTGGGAAGGGCATCTATCTTTATGTCCCAATTTCATTTTTTTATCCTATCTCAGGCATTCTTCTTGATGCTCAACTGGGTTAATTTCAGATTACTGGCCACCATTTATTTTGTCTTGATATCATGTAAGTAATTCTTCATTATCTTTTTGAAAAGTTGTGTGAGAATGGGAAAAAAACTATATCATAAGGGAAGAACACTGGATATGGATTATAAAACCTATTGGAAATAGTATTAATAGGGGGAGGAAAAGATGACAGAGGAGTAGGGGACCCTATTCCAACCAGTCCCTGGAACTGAAGTGGATATCTACCAGAGCACTCTGAACACCCATAAAATCAGCCTGATGTAAAAAGATAGATCTGGATCTCCACAAACAGAATATCGCAGGCAGTAGGTTTTGAGGTATGAACTGGGGAGGTGTGATCCCACAGGCGGATATTGGAAGATAAGCAGAAGGGGGAGGGAGCTGCCAGAAGCACTGTCACCAGAAAAGTGAAATAACACAGGAGCTCAAAAGTCTCATGTGCTGGGGACTGGACACAGACTCGCAGAGCAGTTGCAGTGGGAAAAGGACTTTAGGGCAGCCCCCCGGACGGAAACCTGGAGCGGTGGGGCTGTGCACATGAACTGGGGGTGGCTGGCGATTTTAGAAGCACAAAGGTCAGAGAAATGTCCTGACCTGGAGGCAAGGACGGGAGTACCACTGAGGGGTGCACAACCAAGGATGCTGAAGTTTATAGCAGCACAAGGAGAAACGGAGATAGTGTGGCCTGGAGAGCTCACTGAAGAACAGACTGTGATCTCTCTGCTCTGAGGCAGAGGGTTGGAAACTATCTCTTCTGCTCTCACTCAGAAGAGACAGGAAAGCTGCCAGGGAAAGTTGCCAGAGAACAAAAGCCCCCAAATACAGGTTTTGGCTGAGCCCATACCACCCCTCCACAGGGGGCAGGGAAACTCTGCCCAAACAGGGTTGCCTGAGTTACACTGCAGCAGGCCTCTCCCCCAGAAGACAGGCTGGGAGAACAGGAGGCCGGCAACCCTAAGGTCCCCATAAAACAGGTGCATCTTGCTTGGATTGTGGACAATAACTTGGACTCTGTACACTCCTTCAACCACCCCTCAACAGAAAGACTAGGAGGAGGAACTCCCAAAACAGGAAAGACTCAGAGACTGTGACTTCTGCCACAGATGTACAAATGGATACAGATATAACCAAGATGTCAGAAATGGAATTCAGGGTGGCAGTTGTGAAGACAATAGCTAGAATGGAGAAATCGATTAATGGCAACACAGAGTCTCTAAGGGCAGAAATGAAAGCTGAATTGGCAGAACTTAAAAATGCTATCAATGAGATCCAATCTAATCCAGTTAATCTAACAGCTAGGGTAAGTGGGGCAGAAGAACAAATTAGTGATGTAGAAGATGAATTAATAGACAAGAAGGGAAAAGAGGAGGCCAGGGCAAAACAACTCAAAATCCATGAAAATAGAATCAGAGAAATAAGTGCCACCATGAGCCGTTCCAATGTCAGAATTATTGGGATCCCTGAGGGAATGGAGAGAGAGAGAGGACTAGAAGACATATTTGAGCAAATAGTAGCTGAGAATTTCCCTAATATGGGGAATGAAACAAATATTTGTGTCTTAGAGGCAGAGAGGACGCCTTCCAAATTCAAGGAAAACAGGCCAACACCCCGGCATGTAATAGTAAAACTCGCAATTCTTATTACCAAGGAAACCATCTTAAGGGCAGTTAGGGGGAAGAGATTCCTTACGTACAGAGGGAGGAACATCAGAATAACGTCAGACCTATCCACAGAGACCTGGCAAGCCAGAAAGGGCTCCAAGACATATTCAGGGTACTAAAAGAGAAGAACATGCAGCCAAGAATATTTTACCCGGCAAGGCTGTCATTTAGAATGGAGAGAGAGATGCAGAGCTTCCAAGACCGGTAGAAAATGAAAGAATATGTGACCACTAAGATGGCCCTGCAAGAAATATTAGGGGGATTCTATAAAAGGAGAAAGACTCCAAGAGTGATATAAAACAGAAATTTACAGAGACAATCTATACAAACAAGAACTTCACAGGCAACATGATGACAATAAATTCAT
This sequence comes from Callorhinus ursinus, assembly GCF_003265705.2. Classification (NCBI taxonomy): domain Eukaryota; kingdom Metazoa; phylum Chordata; class Mammalia; order Carnivora; family Otariidae; genus Callorhinus; species Callorhinus ursinus. Next base: position 3,763 of record NW_027398483.1, on the reverse strand, counting down.
ATCTTTCAATAATCACTCTCAACGTGAACAACCTAAATGCTCCCATAAAACAGCACAGGGTTGCAGATTGGATAAAAAGACAGGACCCATCCATATGCTGTCTACAAGAGACTCATTTTGAAACTAAAGATATATCCAGACTGAATGTGAAGGAATGGAGATCCATCTTCCATGCCAACAGACCTCAAAATTGCTAGGGTAGCAATTCTTATATCAGACAAATTACATTTTAAGCTGAAGATTGTAGTTAGAGACACAGAAGGACACTATATCATTCTTGAAGGATCTATTAAACAAGAAGATCTAACAACTGTAAATATCTACACCCCCAACATGGGAGCAGCCATCTACATAAGCCAATTGTTAACCAAAATAAAGAGTCATATTGATAATAATACGTTAATTGTAGGAGACCTCAATACTCCACTCTCAGGAACAGACAGATCATCTAAGCAGAAAATCAACAAAGAAACAAGAACTTTGAATGGCACACTGGACCAGATGGACCTCATAGAAATATACAGAACATTCCACCCTAAAACAACAGAATACTCATTACTTTCAAGTGCACACGGAACTTTCTCCAGAATAGACCACATCCTGGGTCACAAATCAGGTCTCCACTGATACCAAAAGACTGAGATTATTCCCTTCATATTCTCAGACCATAATGCTTTAAAACTGGAACTCAATCACAAGAAAAAAATTGGCAGAAATTCAAACACTTGGAAGCTAAAGACCACTCTGCTCAAGAATGTTTGGGTCAACCAGGAAATCAAAGAAGAACTTAAACAACTCATGAAAACTAATGAGAATGGAAACACATCAGTCCAAAACATATGGGATACTGCAAAGGCAATCCTAAGGAGAAAAAAATAGCCATCCAAACCTCATTCAAAAAAATACAAAAATCTCGAATTCACCAACTAACTTTACATCTTAAAGAACTAGAGAAAAAGCAACAAACGATGCCTAAGCCTCAAATTAGAAGAGAAATAATTAAGATTGGAGCAGATATCAATGAATTAGAAACCAGAAACACAGTAGATCAGATCAACAAAACAAGAAGCTGGTTCTCTTAAAGAATTAATAAGATTGATAAATCACCGGCCAGACTTACCCAGAAGAAAAGAGAAAGGATCCAAATTAATAAAATTATGAATGAAAGGGGAGATATCACGATAACACCAAGGAAATAAAAACAATTATTAGAAATTATCATCAATAACTATATACAAATAAATTAAGCAACCTGGAAGAAATGGATGTCTTCCTGGAAACCTATAAACTGCCATGACTGAAACAGGAAGAAATTGACAACCATAATAGACCAATAACTAGTAATGAGACTGAAGCAGTGATCAAAAACTTCCCAAAAAACAAGAGTCCAGGGCCTGATGGATTCCCGGGGGAATTCTACCAACCATTCAAAGAAGAAATATTACCTATTCTTCTGAAGCTGTTTCAAAAAAAGAAACAGAAGGAAAGCTTCCAGACTCATTCTATGAGGCCAGCATTACCTTAATTCCCAAACCAGGCAAAGACCCCATCAAAAAGGAGAATATCCAATATCCCTGATGAATATGGATTCCAAAATTCTCAACAAAATCCTAGCTAATAGGACCCAACAATACAGTAAAAGGATCATCCACACGACCAAGTGGGATTTATCTCCAGGATGCAAGGGTGTTTCAACATTCGAAAATAAATCAATGTGATAGAAAACATTAATAAGAGGAGAGAGAAGAACCATATGGTCCTCTCAATTGTTGTAGAAAAAGCATTTGACAAAACACAGCATCCTTTTCTAATTAAAACTCTTCAGAGTATAGGGCTAGAGGGAACATTCCTCAAGATCATAAAATCCATCTATGAAAAACCCACAGCGAGTATCATCCTCAATGGGGAAAATCTCAGAGCCTTTCCTTAAGATCAGGAACATGTCAAAGATGACCACTCTTGCCACTATTGTTCTACATAGTACTAGAAGTCCTAGGAAGAGCAATGAGACAACAAAAAGAAATAAAAGATAGGGGCGCCTGGGTGGCTCAGATGGTTAAATGTCTGCCTTCGGCTCAGGTCATGATCCCGGGGTCCTGGGCTCCCCCAGGGCTCCTTGCTCAGTGGGGAGCCTGCTACTCCCTCTCCCTCTGCCCCTCCCCCTGCTCATGCTCTCTCTCTCTATCGGTGTCTCAAATGAATAAAATCTTTAAAAAAAAGAAATAAAGGTATTCAAATTGGCAAAGAAGACGTCAAACTCTCTCTCTCTTCACAGATGGCATGCTACTTTATGTGGAAAATCTAAAAGACCACCCCAAATTACTAGAAATCATACAACAATTGAGTAATGTGGCAGAATAAAAAAACAATGCCCAGAAATCTGTTGCTTTCTTATACACTGACAATGCAACTATATAAAGAGAAATTAGAGAATCAATTCCATTTACAATACCACCAAAAATCATAAGATACCTCGGAATAAACCTAACCAAAGAGGTAAAAGATCTATACTCTAGGAACTACAGAACACTCATGAAAGAAATTGAAGAAGATGCAAAACGATGGAAAAATATTCCACGCTCATGGATCGGAAGAACAAACATTGTTAAAATGTCTATGCTATCCAGAGCAATCTCCACCTTCAACGCCATCCTGATCAAAGTTCCAATGACATTTTTCAAAGTGCTGGGACAAACAATCCTAAAATTTGTATGGAATCAGAAAAGACTCCAAATCGCCAAGGAAATGTTGAAAAAGAAAAACAAAGCTGGAAGCATCAAATTGCCGGATTTCAAGCTATATTACAAAGCAATGATCACCAAGACAGCATGGTATTGACACAAGAACAGACATATAGACCAATGGAAGAGAATAGAGAGCCCAGATATGGACCCTCCATTCTATGGTCAACTAATCTTCAACAAAGCAGAAAAGAATGTCCAATGGAAAAAAGACAGTCTCTTTAACAAATGGTGTTGGGAAAATTGGATAGCCATAGGCCAAAGAATGAAATTGGACCATTTCCTCACACCACACACAAAAACAGACTCAAAAATGCTTGAAAGAGCTAAATGTGTGACAGGAGTCCATCAAAATCCTAAAGGAGAACATAGGCAGCAACCTCTTCGACCTCAGCTGCAGCAACTTCTTCCTAGAAACATCGCCAAGGCAAGGGAAGCAAGGGCAAAAATGAACTATTCGGACTTCATCAAGATAAAAAGCTTTTGTACAGCAAAAGAAAACAGTCAACAAAACCAAAAGACAACCGACAGAATGGGAGAAGATATTTGCAAATGACATATCAGATAAAGGGCTAGTATCCAAAATTTATAACTTCTTAAACTCAACACTCAAAGAACAAATGATCCAATCAAGAAATGGGCAGAAGACATGAACAGACATTTTTCCAAAGAAGACATCCAAATGGCCAACAGAAACATGAAAAAGTGCTTAACATCCCTTGGCATCAGGGAAATCCAAATCAAAACCTCAATGAGATATCACCTCACACCAGTCAAAATGGCTAAAATTAACAAGTCAGGAAATGACAGATGTTGGTGGGGATGTGGAGAAAGGGGAACCCTCCTACACTGTTGGTGGGAATGCAAGCTGGTGCAACCACTCTGGAAAACAGTATGGAGATTCCTCCAAAAGTTGAAAATAGAGCTACCTTATGACCCAGCAATTGCACTACTGGGTATTTACCCCAAAGATACAAATGTAGGGATCCGAAGGGGTATGTGCACCCCGATGTTTATAGCAG
>NW_027398482.1:0-11255 GCF_003265705.2 Callorhinus ursinus | reverse complement strand
ATTGTGAAGATGTCAATGCTACCTAGAGCAATCTACACATTCAATGCAATCCGATCAAAATACCATCCACTTTTTTCAAAGAAATGGAACAAATCATCCTAAAATTTGTATGGAACCAGAAGAGACCCCGAATAGCCAGAGGAATATTGAAAAAGAAAAGCAAAGCTGGCGGCATCACAATTCCAGACTTCCAGCTCTATTACAAAGCTGTCATCATCAAGACAGTATGGTCCTGGCACAAAAACAGACACATAGATCAATGGAACAGAATCGAGAGCCCAGAAATGGACCCTCAACTCTATTGTCAACTTATCTTTGACAAAGCAGGAAAGAATGTCCAGTGGAAAAAAGACAGTCTCTTCAACAAATGGTGTTGGGATAATTGGACAGCCACATGCAGAAGAATGAAACTGGACCATTTCCTTACACCACACACAAAAATAGACTCCAAATGGTTGAAAGACCTAAAGGTGAGACAGGAGTCCATCCAAATCCTAAAGGAGAACACAGGCAGCAACCTCTTCGACCTCAGCCGCAGCAACTTCTTCCTAGAAACATCGCCAAAGGCGAGGAAGCAAGAGCAAAAATGAACTATTGGGATTTCATCAAGATAAAAAGCTTTTGCACAGCAAAAGAAACAGTCCACAAAACCAAAAGACAACCGACAGAATGGGAGAAAATATTTGCAAATGACATATCAGATAAAGGGCTAGTATCCAAAATCTCTAAAGAACTTATCAAACTCAACACCCAAAGAACAAATGATCCAATCAAGAAATGGGCAGAAGACATGAACAGACATTTTTCCCAAGAAGACATCCAAATGGCCAACTGACACATGAAAAAGTGCTCAACATTGCTTGGCATCCGGGAAATCCAAACCAAAACCTCAATGAGATACCACCTCACACCAGTCAGAATGGCTAAAAGTAGCAAGTCAGGAAACGACAGATGTTGGAGAGGATGTGGAGAAAGGGGAACCCTCCTACACTGTTGGTGGGAATGCAAGCTGGTGCAGCCACTCTGGAAAACAGTATGGAGGTTCCTCAAACAGTTGAAAATAGAACTACCATAGGATCCAGCAATTGCACTACTGGGTATTTACCCCAAAGATACAAATGTAGGGATCCGAAGGGGTACGTGCACCCCAATGTTTATAGCAGCAATGTCCACAATAGCCAAACTGTGGAGTCAAGATATCCATTAACAGATGAATGGATAAGGAAGATGTGGTATATATACACGATGGAATATTATGCAGCCATCAAAAGGAATGAGCTCTTGCCATTTGCAACGACATGGATGGAGCTGGAGGGTGTTATGCTGAGTGAAATAAGTCAATCAGTGAAAGACATGTATCATATGACCTCACTGATATGAGGAATTCTTAATCTCAGGAAACAAACTGAATGTTGCTGGAGTGGTGGGGGGTGGGAGGGATGGGGTGGCTGGGTGATTGACATTGGGGAGGGTATGTGCTATGGTGAGCACTGTGATTTGTGCAAGACTGTTGAATCACAGATCTGTACCTTTGAAACAAATAATGCAATATATGTTAATAAAAAAAAAGAAGAAGAAGATAGCAGGATGGGAAGAATGAACGGGAGTAAGTTGCAGGGGGAGACGAACCATGAGAGACGATGGACTCTGAAAAACAAACTGAGGGTTCTAGAGGGGAGGGGGGTGGGGGGATAGGTTAGCCTGGTGATGGGTATTAAAGAGGGCACATTCTGCGTGGCGCACTGGGTGTTATGCACAAACAATGAATCATGGAACACTACATCAAAAGCTAATGATGTAATGTATGGTGATTAACATAACAATAAAAAATTTAAAAAAGAGTATTTGAGTGGCTAATGGGCTTATGAAAAGATGAACTGCTACATTGATCATCAAGGAAATGCATATACATATATTTATGTACAATATATAGTAAAAAACATTTCATATATATTTGCATTTCTTTGATGATTAACATGGCAGTATTTCAACCAATTGTTGAAAAGGATGTGAAGCAAATTGAATTCTGACACATTCCTAATGTAAATTTAAGTTTGTAAAAATAAATAAATAAGAAATAAATTTGTACAATCACTTGAAAATGTGTTTAGGAGTGTCTACCAAAATAGAACATATACATAATCTATGACTGAGCATTTCTATTCCAGAATTTTGCCATATTTATACTAAAGACATGTACAAGAATTTCTATAGCAACAATTTTGAAATAATAACAAATTGGAAACAACTCAAATGTCCATCAATACTAAAAGTGATAATACAGTTCAGTATATTTTTACAGTAGAATACTACATAATGATAATGAAACACATTACTATTACATGCAACTATGTGAATGAATCTCACAAAATATTAGTATAAAAGAACAGATACAACATAATGTATAATCTATGATTCCATTTATATAAAGTAAAAAATATACAAAACTAATCTCTGATGGTAGAACCCAGGGTAATGCTTACCCCTGGAGAGAGGGGTTACTGAGCAGAAGGTGAATGTGGGGGTACAAGGATGCTGGAAATATTCCATATCTTGATCTGGGTAAGAGTTACATCATATGGAAACTTCATCCAGCTGTGTTCATGCTTTACCTTTTTGTATGTTATTCTTTGATACAATGTTAACTTAAAAAGAAAGCAAGAAGTTTGATGAATTGATTTTTATGTGCGGTATTCTAATTAGGTTACGCACTTTTGTCAAGGATACCACAGAAGTATATAACTTTCTTAGTACCTCCTACCTGTGTGTGTGTGCATGTGTGTGAACACTATATTAATGTCTTATGTGAACCTTGACCATCAGTTGGTTAAGAGGTATCTTTCAGATTCTTTAACTATGAAGTTATTATTTTCTTCTTTGTGATTAATAAAATATCTTCTGGGATAATAGTTTGAGACTATGAAAATATCCTGCTTATCATCATATAGTTTCTTATTTATTTAAGATTTTATTTATTTATTTGACAGAGAGAGCTAGCACAAGCAGGGGGAGCAGCAGAGGGAGAGGGAGAAGCTGGCTCACCAAGCTGGAAGCCCGATGTTGGGCTTGATCTCAGGACCCTGGGATCATGACCTGAGCTGAAGGCAGATGCTTAAGGACTGAGCCACCCAGGCGCCCCTTATATTTAAATTGTATTTTTGTACTAAAAAAGTCATGATATCTATATTATCATTTTATGATTATTATTGCTAAAAGTCTGAATTGATATAATTACAACAAAATAAGCAAAAGAAATAGACATTTTAGTTAGTCAATGTGGCTTTATGATGATGAATACTTCATATATTTAAAATAGTTCACAGATATCCTCACTCCATTTTGGGGCACCAGGAATCCCCAGGTAGGAAAGTATTGAATTTGTTTCATTTTCCCTGTCTAATTTAATCTTAAATAAAAAAGACATTTTTAAAACCTGTTATGAACTGACTTCACAGATAGCCCTCAAAATGACAAACTAGTTTTCTTTGGGCCATGAAATTGCAGGTATTTTTAAAAACTGGTTTGTTCCATAGACCCTGTTTTCCAAGCATTCAGAGTCTCAATAAATTTCATTCCCTTTAACTGTTGACCTATAACTTCCCTGACTGTGACTTCTCTCCATGGACCCAAATCCAACATGGGCAACAAGAGATTAGTATTTGGAAGCATTTGGAAATCTTAAAAAAATGTTAATTGGAAAACAGAAGTAATTATAACTCTCATTTTTACCCTAGATACATTGAAGCATCTTAAGAATGATTCTTTCTCACATGTATCACATGACCTCACTGATATGAGGAATTCTTAATCTCAGGAAACAAACTGAGTGTTACTGGAGTGGTTGGGGGTGGGAGGGATGGGATGGCTGGGTGATAGACATTGCGGAGGGTATGTGCTACGGTGAGCGCTGTGAATTGCGCAAGACTGTTGAATCACAGATCTGTACTTCTGAAACAAATAACGCAACATATTTTAAGAAAAAAGGAAAAGAAGAAGATAACAGGAGAGGAAGAAAAGGGGAGTATGTCAGAGGGGGAGACGAACCATGAGAGATGATGGACTCTGAAAAACTGAGGGTTCTAGAGGGTAGGGGGGTGGGGGGATGGGTTAGCCTGGTGATGGGTATTGAGGAGGGCACGTTTTGCATGGTGCACTGGGTGTTATGAACAAACAATGAATCATGGAACACTGCATCAAAAACTAATGATGTAATATATGGTGATTAACATAACAATAAAAAAATTAAAAAAAAATGAAAAAAAAAAAAAGAATGATTCTTTCTCTATGTTCCACACTTGTCAATTATCCTAAGTAAAAATCTTCCCTCCTGGGGTGGGGGAAACAGGTACAAATAAATCTGTAATTATAAATAAATCAACAGATAAATATAATTTGACCAAATGCATCAGTGACGTGACAAAGATTTTCAAATTAGATGATAAAGTCCAGATCTATCCTGTTTGCAAGAAACACACCTAGAACACTATTATATAAAGTAATTGAAAGCAAAATAATGGGAAATTCATATCAAGCAATTACTAACCAAAAGAAAGCTGGATCAGTTACATCAAAATCAGACAGAATATACCTTAAGACCAAAGTATTAATAGGAAGAGAGAGGGCCACCACAAAATGGCAAAAGACTCAATTCATCAAGAAGACTCAATGATTCTAAATATGTATATGCCTAATAAGGGAACCTAAAATTGTATGAAGAAAATTGATAGAACATCAAAGATAAACCCACTCTTATTCTGTGAGTTATCAATGAATCTCTTTGCATTACTTATAGGTCAAGCAGACAATCGAATTAGCAAGTATAGAGAATTTGAACAAAAGAGTTAGCAACCTTAACCTACCAGGCCTAGGTAAAATCTCACTTTTTATTTCTAATACTTTATTTTCTTATACTGTAAATGTATCTCTTATTATGACTATAGTTGCAAAAATTCAAAACAAAATATTAGCAAATTGAACCCAATGGTTTATAAAAAAATTAAATTGAGTTTATCCCATCTATAGAAGATTTAATATTTGAAAAGTTATAAAAACTAATTTAGCACATTAACAAATTAAAAGAAAATAATGAATCCAGAAAATTGAAAAAAAATAATAATAAAAACTCTTTTAAAAGTAGGAATAAAAGGTAAAATTTTAATCCGATAATGACTTTCTATTAGAAAAGAAAAATAGAGTGAACATTATCATCCTAAATGGAGAAGTATAAAAATAACACACTTGAATGTCAGGACAAAAGTAAGACTGCCCTTAATAAGACAGCATTGTTGATAAAAGCAAAAACCTATAAACTAGCTAATCCACACTACAAGAGCATGGGCAAAAAACTATGGTGTGTTTACACATTGAAATATCAATATGAATGTACTACAGTGCCATGCAACAATACAGATAAATAACAACTATGTAACAATGAGTAAAACAGAATAAATGATAGGTGTAGATATGAATATATGGATCCTTTTGGAGAATACACATAAATACAAGCAGAGGAGACCCATTTCTAAATGGTGACATGAATAGCTCTGTGGAACTGTTCCTCAGTAAAACAAACATGATGGGTAAAAATTATTAAAGAAACGACCATTTGAAGTATCTGGAAATTGTCCCAAAACATACAGCAGATATAGAAATACTTATTCAAGAAAACCTACTAAAACTAGATAAGAACAGTGAGTCTGTGATACTTGATATACTATTGGTTCCCTACTGCCTTTCTCTCCAAGTTAGAGTGAGAGACACTCTTATTTGGATGCATGTAGCCAAGAACATAGGGCTTCCTCTGCCTCCCAACCCCAGAACCCAGTTGAGGGCTATATTATCTCCCCAAGAAGGCATGCCCGCAAAATTTCTCATCCTTCCCCTCGCTACTCCTTGTTGCAGAGCCTAAATTCCAGATGAGTGTAACCAAAGGTCCCGGATTATATTCCAACACTCAGCCCCAATGCAGAGAACAGAGATTCCACCCCATGTGTTTGAGGCCAAGAGTTCTGGGTCCCAGTTTCCCTTTTCTCAGTTCAGTTGTTGGGCAGATGTTCTATGCCAATAAAGTTTGAGAAGTAGGGGTATCACTTCTGGAGAAGTGGGACACTGTTCCTGTCTCCAGTTCTGTACCAGTGGCTCAAAGTGTTTGCTCAGGGGGAGAGGCAGACCTCAAGAAAACTCTCTACTATTCCCAGAGGAAATGTCTTTATTTGAGACAGAGTGTGGGGAAGTTCAAACCAAAAGGCATTACCCAAAACAATGAAGACTTTCATGGTAAGCAATTAAGAGGAGGCTGGTAGCTCCATGAGAACAACAATCTAAACTTTAGACCACTAATTTACCAGAAAGAACCAGGGAAAAAGACAATTAAGATGAACCCTCCTGTAGTCTGAATGAACTTCAAAGTCTGGCTGCAAAATCTACCTCTGCAAAGAGCTCCAAATTTAATTGTATTTGATTTTTGAGCAAGGGCATTCCAGAAAACAATAGAGCAAGGCAGAAATCAGTGAAGTCTAATAGCCAAGTGTGATACCAATATTCCACTGCCATCCATGACTATGTGTGTGCTCGAGTCTGTGCCTTCTGAAGAGTGACTTCACAAATATAATTCACCAAAATAGTTGGGCAAAGTCATTAAAGTCATTAAGTCATTAAGTCATTAAGTCACCATCTGTGACCTTGCACATATAACGTCTCCAAATCTCAGGTTAATCAACTGAAAACAAACATATTGGTTATTCCTACCTATAACAGAGCCATTGCAAACTGTGAGGCAGTATTGAGTGCCCCAGATGGGTGATGTAAAATGGCAATCTTGATGGTACTTGTGAACTTATGAAAGCAGTTAACTTCTGAAAAGCAGATAAAATAGTACCTGGCACAAGGGAAATACTTAAAAAAGTTATCTATAGTCATTTTCCTTCTTCTGAATCTTCCTTAGTATTTTGCACAGTTAGTTGCATTTGGTTAGTGCATCTACATGGTTAGAGTTAGAAGGAATCTTGAAGGTCACCTAGGTCAGGCTTGGCAGATATTTGGGAGATGTGTGTCTGTGTACATACAGACATTAATAATCAACTGCAGCACTTTTTCCTAAATTGCTGAGAGGTCACAGTCCTTGTCAACACAGGATTTCAAGCAGCTCTACTAATGCATTAGAGTTCACTTTAGGGTAAAATCTGTTTACTTTTCTTGCCATTGGCTGAATTTCACCCTTGGTCCTTTGTCCTGTGTGCTGTCTTCCAAGAGGTGGCCCTTATACATGGGTCTCTTCTAGGGAAACCTCTCCTCCAGCCTTGCCTGGAATGATTTGCAATGCAAATTATGGGATGCCCTCAGCTGTCAACTCTGACAGATAAGTAAAACTAAATAGTCTTGGTGGCCTTGACATAGCCAGTCTTTCCACGAATCAAGTAACTGCCATTTCCTCATGCCCCCAGGTGCTATTATGCTATAAGGAAACAAATTTATCTTTAATTTTGTTTATTCTGAACTTATTTGGAAAGACACTACCTATTTAACAATAACACTGTTTCACACAGCCTAATGAAGTATAATTGACATACAATAAATTACATAAAGTTAAGGTGTACAAGTTGATGAGTTTTGACATATGTATACTCCCATGAGACCATCACCACAATCAGGATAATGAACCTATCTGTCACTCCCATGCCCCTTGGTAATCTCTTCTGTCTGCCCCACTCCCTCCCCAAGCAACAACTCATCTGCTTTCTGTCACTATTGATTAATGCACATTTTCCAGAGTTCTATATAAATGAATCATATGGAATGTAACCTTTTGATTTTGGTCTGGCTTCTTTCACTCAGCACAGTTATTTTGAGATACACCCATGTTCTAGTCTGTATCAATAATAAATTCCTTTTTTTATTGCTAAGTAGTATTTCTTTTCTTTTCTTTTTTTAAAATATTTTATTTATTTATTTGACAGAGAGTGAGAGAGCACAGTAGAGGGAAGAGTAGAGGGAGAGGGAGAAGCAGACTCCCCACCAAGCACGGAGCCTGATGTGGGGCTCGATCCCAGGACTCTGGGATCATGACCTGAGCCCAAGACAGATGCTTAACCATCTGAGCCACCCAGGCACCCCACTGAGTAGTATTTCTTTCTATGAACTTATTACACTTTCAGTCTTAACACCTTATTGGACATATCTCAACTGGGCACATGCCCCCAGGTGGATGTTTTAGATCCACATATGTTCAGAGCCAGATGTGCTCAAACCTGGGGCTGGTGTTGGCCTGTGGGTTTAGTTCATGGAGAACAATGGTTCCTGGCATGGCTCTCTCAGCTGCCAGTGTGAAGCACAGTGTTTATTCTGATTTCCATTAGTTAAAATGTATCTAAATATTGGCCAAAAGGAATGTAATGTTCTGTGGGTGTGACCGCTGTCTTCACCACCAGGGTGGAATGAGTGATTTAGAAAGTGATTGGTCTAAGTGAAGTTGGGGCATGCTAATGGGCTTCTGTGCCCTGTTACATATCAGCCTCCAGTTACTTGTGTTTTAAACAAAAATGACTAAGGAGACTCTGTAGAAATATAATTAATGCAAGTATTACACCAGTTGAAATAACATATTTACTATGTTTTCTCAACTAATTACAGACTATCCTTATTAAGTGATTATAGCAATTTACTGAACACCAGATTTCCAGCAGTACCTACACAGTATTGAGGACTTGTGCAAAACTTTTTTGTGTTTCTAACTCTCAGAGTGATTGTGCACTTTTGGGGGCTTTGTTCTCTAGTTAGGATTTATCACCTTACATTTCATTGCAAAAATAAGAACATATAACAAGTCTGTAAGTTCTTCACCAGCTTTAAATGCCTTTGCCTACAATGTTCCATAGCTTTGAGGTTACTGGAGAGGCACAAAACTGTGAAAGACCTAAATTCGGGCATGTTCAGGGAAGTGCCCTAGAGAAGTAAGTGCACATTCCAGACAAACGCCCCCTGAGCATTATCACCCCCAGCTGGCCTGGGACTCCAACCATCAGAACACTGACTTCAAAGAGGAAAACAAGAAAACAAAAGAAAAACCCATACCTTCTGGGTCATCATTTCACAATGATGAACTGGCTAAGGAGTGTCATCAATTCATTTAAGATTAGTTACTGAATAAAAAAAATCAAAATGCTCTAAATTATACAGCCCATACACGAAAGAACTTAACAGATGTCTTCTAAAACTTGCCAATAATTCTAAAAATGTGCATGATATTACTAATTATGAGCTATAAAGCTAAAAGACATGTTTAAAATTAAAAATACAACAAATTTTAATCAATCACGTTAGGAAAACAACTGGCTTGTCTTCCTATTTTTGCTATAAGGAATGATATTATGAAATCATCATCAGGGGAAGAGGAAACCAACCAGCATTCTCCAAAAGAAATTACAATATAAAGGTTGCCAGGCATGGAGTTAATAGCAATATTAATGGTTGAGAGGAAGGATTTCTCATGTTTTCCTGAAAGTCATGATGATCATGGTACCTGTCAGCTTTTAAGATGCGTGATTTGTAGTAATTTCTTTTCTTAATCAAAATAGATCTTTTCTTTATTAAGGAAGATGCTCAATTTGGAGAAATTTCAGATCCCACAAAAATCTGGGCCACCGTTGGCTTTCAATCTCTTATTTTTTTTTTATCTTCTTCTTTTTCTTTTTTCTTAAAATATGTTGCGTTATTTGTTTCAGAAGTACAGATCTGTGATTCAACAGTCTTACACAATTCAGAGTGCTCACCATAGCACATATCTTCCCCAATGTCCATCACCCAGCCACCCCATCCCTCCCACACCCCACCACTCCAGCAACACTCAGTTTGTACCTGAGATTAAGAATTCCTCATATCAGTGAGGTCATATGATACATGTCTTTCACTGATTGACTTATTTCACTCAGCATAACACCCTCCAGTTCCATCCACGTCGTTGCAAATGGCAAGATCTCATTCCTTTTGATGGCTGCATAATATTCCATTGTGTATATATACCACTTCTTCTTTAGCCATTCATCTGTCGATGGGCATCTTGGCTCTTTCCACAGTTTGGCTATTGTGGACATTGCTGCTATAAACATTGGGGTGCACGTACCCCTTCGGATCCCTACATTTGTATCTTTGGGGTAAATACCCAGAAGTGCAATGGCTGGATTGAATGGTAGCTCTAATTTCAACTGTTTGAGGAACCTCCATACTGTTTTCCAGAGGGGTTGCACAAGCTTGCATTCCCACCAACAGTGTAGGAGGGTTCCCCTTTCTCCACATCTCCGCCAACATCTGTCATTCCCTGACTTGTTAATTTTAGCCATTCTGACGGGTGTGAGGTGGTATCTCATTGAGGTTTTGATTTGGATTTCCCTGATGCTGAGTGATGTTGAGCACCTTTTCATGTGCCTGTTGGCCATTTGGATGTCTTCTTTGGAAAAATGTCGGTTCATGTCTTCTGCCCATTTCTTGATTTCATTATTTGTTCTTTGGGTGTTGAGTTGGATAAGTTCTTTATAGATTCTGGATACTAGCCCTTTATCTGATATGTCATTTGCAAATATTTTCTCCCATTCTGTCAGTTGTCTTTTGGTTTTGTGGACTGTTTCTTTTGCTGTGCAAAAGCTTTTTATCTTGATGAAATCCCAATAGTTCATTTTTGCCCTGGCTTCCCGTGCCTTTGGCGATGTTTCTAGGAAGAAATTGCTGCGGCTGAGGTCGAAGAGTTTGCTGCCTGTGTTCTCCTTTAGGATTTTGATGGACTCCTGTCTCACATTTAGGTCTTTCAACCATTTGGAATCTATTTTTGTGTGTGGTGTAAGGAAATGGTCCAGTTTCATTCTTTTGCATGTGGCTGTCCAATTATCCCAACACCATTTGTTGAAGAGACTGTCTTTTTTCCACTGGACATTCTTTCCTGATTTGTCAAAGATAAGTTGACGATAGAGTTGAGGGTCGATTTCTGGGCTCTCGATTCTGTTCCATTGATCTATGTGTCTGTTTTTGTGCCAGGACCATACTGTCTTGATGATGACAGCTTTGTAATAGAGCTGGAAGTCCAGAATTGTGATGCCACTGGCTTTGCTTTTCTTTTTCAATATTCCTCTGGCTACTCTGTGTCTCTACTGGTTCCATACAAATTTTAGGATGATTTGTTCCATTTCTTTGAAAAAAGTGGATGGTATTTTGATGGGGATGGCATTGAATGTGTAGATTGCTCTAGGTAGCATTGACATCTTCACAAT
>NW_027398481.1:0-11257 GCF_003265705.2 Callorhinus ursinus | reverse complement strand
GCAGGGGGAGTGGGAGAGGGAGAAGCAGGCTTCCCACTGAGCAGGGAGCCTGATGCAGGGCTCGATCCCAGGACCCTGGGATCATGACCTGAGCCGAAGGCAGACACTTAACGACTGAGCCACCCAAGTGTCCCTCGTGCAATATTTTAAACTTTTTAATTATTATTATATTTGTTATGGTGATTTGTGATCAATGACTTTGGATGTTACTATTGTAATTGTTATGGGGCACATTGAATAATGCCTGGATATGACAACAAAATTAATCAATAAATGTTGTGTGTGTTGACTACTCCACTGACTGGCCAGTCTCATGTCTCTTTCCCTCTTCTTGGGTTTCCTGTTCCCTAAGACACAATAATATTCAAATTAGGCCAATTAAGAACCCTATAATAGCCTCTATGTGTTCAAATGAAAGAAAGAGTCACACATCTCTCTCACTTTAAATCAAAATCTAAAAATGATTCAGCTTAGGGAGGAAGCATGTCAAAAGATATGCCTCTTGTTCCAGTTAACCAAATGGTAACTTCAAAGAAAAAGTTCTTGAAGATAATTTAAAAGTGCTAATCCACGGAACACATGAATGATGAGAAAATGAAAGTCTTATTGCTGATATGGAAAATTTTGAGTGGTCTGGATAGAACATCAAAGCAGCCACAACATTCCCTTAAGTCAAAGCCTGAACCAGGGCAAGGCCCTCTCTTCAATTCTCTGAAGGCTGAGAAAGGTGAGGAAGCTGCAGAAGAAAAGCTGGAAGCTAGCAGAGGTTGGGTCATGAGGTTTAAGGAAAGAAGCCATTTCCATGACGGAAGGGGGCAAGGTGAAGCAGCAAGTGCTGATGGACAAGGCACAACAAGTTTTCCAGAAGATCTAGTTAAGATAATGAAGGTGGCTACACTAAACAAAAGATTTTCTTTCAGTGTAAACAAAACAACCTTCTATTGGAAGATATCATCTAGGACTTACCTCACTAGAGCAAAGTCAATGGCTGGGTTTAAAGCTTCAAAGGATAGGCTGACTCTCATTGGAAGCTAATGCAGCTGGTGACTGTAAGTTGAAGCCAATATGCATTTACCATTCAGAAAATCCTAGAGCCCTTAGGTGTTATGCTAAATCTACTCTACCTGTGCTCTATAACTGGAACAGCAAAGCCTGGATGCCAGCATATCTTTTTTCAACATGGTTTACTGAATATTTTAAGCCCACTGTTGAGAACTACTACTTAGGGGGAAAAAAAAAGGTTTCTTTCAAAATATGACTGCTCATTGACAATGCACCGAGTGACTTAAGAGCTCTGATGGAAATGTACATTAAGATTAATGTTTGTTTTTTCATGCCTACCAACACAACAGCCATTCTTCAGCCCATGGATTAAGAAGTCATTTCAAATTTTAAGTCTTATTATTTAAGAAATACATTTGGTAAGGCTATAGCTACCAAAGAAAGTGATTCTTCTGATGATCTGGACAGAGTAAATTGGCAACTAACAGGAGTTTGAAAGACATTGATTTCAGTCTTCATGAATATCTTGGAGGGTTTCAAGATTTCAATGGAGAAAGTAACTGCAGGTGTGGTGGAAATAGCAAGAAAACTAGAATTAGAAGTGGAGTCTAAAGAGGTGGCAATCTCTTGGTCAACTTGAGCATACTAGAACATCTTTTTATGGATGAGGAGAGAGAGTGGCTTCTTGAGATGGAATCTACTCCCAGTGAAGATGTTGTGAAGATTGTTGAAATGACAAAGAGTTTAGAATATTATATAAACATAGTTGATAAAGCAGTGGTGGGGTTTGAGAGGATTGACTCTAATTATGAAAGAAGTTCTATTGTGGGTAAAATGCAATTAATCAGCACTGTATGCTACAGAGAAATCATTTGTGAAAGAGTCCATTGATGTGGGAAAACTCATTGTGTTTTTCTCAGAAGTTGCCACAGCCACCCCTGCCATCAGCAACCACCTTGATCAGTTAGCAGACATCAACATTGAGGCAAAACCCTCACCAGCAAAAAATCACAACCCACTGAAACCTCAAATGATGGTTAATATTTTTTAGGAATAAAGTATTTCCAATTAAGTTATGTACAATGCTTTTTTAGACATAATACTATTGCACATTTAATAGACTACAGGATAGTATAAACATAATTTTATATGCACTAGGAAGCTAAAAATTCATTTGATTCACTTTATTGTGATATTAGCTTTATTGTGGTTGTCTGGAACTGGACCCACAATATCTCTGAGGTATGCATGTATATTTTCATTCCTAAGAGTGGAATTGTAAGATAGGAGCATAAGCTGAAAAAGTTATAAGAAACTGTCAAGTCATCTTTCAAAGTTGTAGTACTATTTTATACCATCATCAAGATGTATGAGATTACAGTTGCTTTAGTTTCTCAACAATATTTCCTGTTTTAAGTCTTTTTTTGTTTTAGCTATCTTAGTAAGCATGGAATTGTATGAATTATATCTTATTGTATTTTAACTTGCATTTCTCTGAATGTATTTCATGAATCATGTGCAAATTTTCATGTGAATATTGGTTATATGAACTATCAGTTTGGGTCCTCTGCCCCATTTACTATCAGTTACTTTTCTTATTATTATGATTTTTAGGAGTGTAGACATATATACAAAAATATGTGAATATTTACATGTGTGTATATAAAATGGATATAAATGTATATATATAATATATACAGAATGTATAAATACATATATTTTTCAGATGTATTACAGCCAATAGTTTCCTATAGCATGAGGTTATCTTTTCTTTCTCTTCACTGTTTCTTTTGAAGAGCAAACATTTTTAATTTTGTTGAAGTCCAATCAGTGTTTCTTTTGTGTTTAGTGCTTTGTTGTAACCTGAGAAATCTGCTCAAAGTGAGAATTTTGTTCTATGCTTTTCTTAAAGGTTTATAGTTTTATCTTTTACATTTAGTTCTATAATCCATTTTGAGTAAATTTTTATACAGTGTGAATCAGGGATTGGATTTTTGTTTTTGTTTCTGTTTTGTTTGTCTGGTTTTGTTTTTTCCTATAGAGATATCCAGTTGTTCTTTTTTTATCCCATAACTTCTTATCCTTATTGGATGATGCCATCAGCTTTATAAAACAATCAGTTAACCAAACTTTGGCTAGTCTCTTTCTGGATTTTCAATTGTGTTCTATTGATCTTTATGCTTTTACTAGAACAAATCCATACTATATTGTCTTGATTTTGGAATTTAGAGTAAGTCCACCAACTTCATTGATCTTTTTCAAGATCATTTTGGCTATTCTAGGCCTTTTGTATTTCCATATGCATTTTAGAATTAGCATCACCACTTATTAAACTTTTGGTGCTGGGATTTTGTTAATGATTTTAATGAATCTACAGATCTATATTGGGAAATTTTACATCTTAGCAGTATTCTGTCAATCCATTATCAAACTCAGAATTACAGAAAAACATCCTCTGATTGTAAAGAACATGCACAAAAACAACCTACAGCTGACAGCTTGCTTAATAGTCAGGAAAGCTGTAAAAACTACATATGGCTTAGAATAGACTTTGGGTTCTTGCCAATATAGAGTACTAAACTTGCTTTCCTGACAAAAGCAATTATAAAGATGGACAAAGCATATAATATAACCATTTAGGTCCTAAGAAATAGGCAGTGCAATATTGTAATCCTTGTGAAAAGAAAAACCTAGGAAGTGGATCCCATGATAGCCCTGGTTTCCTACTTGGGGTCCCCTTTCTTGTCGCTACACAGGAAGATGTAGCTAAGTGGAGTAGATGTCTCACTAAGGAAGTGCAGATAATCCATTCTGGGTTGTGAAGACAACTGAAATTTATAGAACAATTTATCAGAGAAAAAGATTCTGGGAGGAAGTTGGGAAAAGGGGACAGAAGTCTTCATGACATTCACCTAGTGACTTTGGAAAATGTAAAAGGCTGAGATGCCAGGGGATATTTAATGCTAGAAATGTTGAACTTCTGGCCCAGCCAGATGGGAGACATCTCACTCAGCAGCACAAGTATTGAGTGGAAACCCGTGAAAACAAAATCTATGCCTAAAAATAAGGCTAAAGTCCTGGAATAAGAATCATGCTCATACTGGCAAAAAATGATAAAAACCAAAGTTTAAAGAGGAAGTTCTTTAAAAATCCAGACAAAAAGAAAATTTTCATCTAGAAAAAATATAAATGGTGATTAATTTCTTACCAGAAATAATGGATGTTCAAAAATATGGATTTTTTTAAATGCTAGAAGAATCTGTTGAGACAGAATTCTATATTCAGTGAAAAAAATCCATGAATAATGAAAGTAAAACAAAAAAAAATTCAGATAAATGTAAGCTGAGTGAATCATCAGCAAGTCATGTACAATACAAGAGCATAATATAGAAGGTTCTTTAGGATGATGAATGGTATTACATTTTAATCTGAATACAGAGGAAAAAATGAAGACTATTGGAAATGATAAATACATAAATCTACTAGAATAACTATATCAACGTTGAAATATAAAGTCAGTGTTCAAAAAAATAATTTCTATGCTCTAATACATACATGTATTGTTTTTTATACTGGAAACTTCAAAACATTGATGAGAAAAACCAAATGAGACCTATAGAATTGTATATATATATTCCATGTTCATAATTTGGAGGACTCAATTTTGTTAAAGAATCACTTCTCCCTAGACTGATCCATAGATTCATTACAATCTCAATTAAATTATAACAAAAAGTTTTGGGGGACAGTAGTAGACAAAATTATTCTAAAATTTATGTTAAATAGCAAATTAGCCAGAATACCCACAAGTATTTTGAGAATAGAAAAAGTTGGAGGAGTCACACCATCTGATTTCAAAACTTACTATCAAGTCTCAGTAATCAAGACAGTGTAATATTGGCAAAATAATTACATAAATATGAGTAAAATGAATAGAGTCCAGAAACAAGTTACAAAGGTCATAAGGAAATATGAGGTGAAAGAAATGTTCCATATCTCAACTGTGGAAATGGTTCCCATACTGAATGCATTTGCCAAATTCATAGAACTATATATCTAACAAAAGTGAATTTTACCCTATATAAATTTTATCTCAATCAATATAATTTTTAAAAATATACAGTTATATTTGAGATCTTTTTGTTCCTACTGGCATTAATCTCCTAATCTACAAAACAACCTGAAGTTGGCATAAACACTAACTCCAAATCCTCGCAAATGGTAAAAATATCAAACTACAGAGCAAGTTACTTTGCAATATTGTTGTTGATGTTGAATCAGGATTAATGTTGAGTTGATTGATTTAAATACAGAATTTGAAATTCAAAATATCAACTTTTATCTAAATAATTAAAACAGGCTTAATTAGAAAAAATAGGTAACTAGTTACAAGAATAACATAATTTTAGTAAGCAGCATTTAGCTATTGTAATAATAATTTTCAGACACCGACATCTTCTTCAAATATTGAGATTGAAAAGATTGCATGTATTTATGGAAAGGATGGTGGACTATATCAATAAAAATTCTCAGAAATCTATTTGGTTTGTGCCATTGTTATCAGCATATTACACAGACCATTTGAATAGGTAAATGAAGTTATTTTTTTCAAAACAGTTTATTCTTAAGGAAAGGGATTATAGATGAACATTGTAGATGCATGTTCTTTTCATAAGTAAAAACATTTATTCATTTTTCCATATTTGGCATTGAAAAATACCTTAGATTTATTCTGAAGTGAAGCTCTCTTGAAGATGAGGCACTTCCAAAATTCTCATCTCTCATTTTCTTAGTTTTTTTTCAATGAGACTTGGATTATTTAACGTTTAATTATATGAATAAAAATTTATGACAAAATTTAGTGGTGATTATTCTTTGGATGTAAAACTCAGTTTGTTTTTTTTATTCTAAACCATTATCTTTTGGTGAATGAAGCATGTGCCATTTTCCCCATATATTTTGTGTTTTCCTTCTTATCTATGTAATTTGGAGTTTAAAACTCAGTGAATATTATATAATTAAATATAAACTTTGTGGCTAATATTGTATCTCTCATTAGAACTGAAAAGGGGTATTGGAAGATGTTTTTTTCATAACAGAAAAAACATTTCCTAATTTAGAAAGTAGTCTATTTAGTTGTAAAATTTAAAAGATTTTCCCCCAAAGAAATCCATTTCATGTTCTTCAGTTATAATGAGGGAGTCAGCAGAAGTTACAAAGATGTTTATCATAGCAAATTATATTTATTACTAGTTAACATATTCACCTTATATATTTCTTTCTGGCAGTGGGCTGATGCAAACTGTACGGGGCACAAATTAATAACTGCATCATGAATGTTGCTACGTTCTTTGATGTACTCTGCTTCATTTATATTTGATTAGGAGTTGGAGAAGTGATAGTAGAGAGGAGATGAATGTGCGTGTGTGTGTGTGTGTGTGTGTGTGTGTGTGTGTGTGTATTATGCCACGTTCTTTTCCTTTGGATAACCGTTTGAGATGCGTAGTGTTCTAAAATGTATTTTTTCATGCCTCTACAATGACAGAGTAGGCAGAACAAAATCTAACCCTTTCTTAATGAGGCAGTGCAACTTTAAGTAAAATTGATGTGTAGGAATATTTATCTACTAAATGGCCCCAAGTGTGCAACCCTGGTCACTTAATATACTAAGTACAAAGGTATATAAGGGAAAAAAAAAGGAGACATGACTTCTGTTCTTAAGGAGCTTATAGCTAGTCAGAGAGACATATTATTAAATAATTTCACTTCCACTTAGCAAGTGTTATTTGTTTTCTGATTTATTTATTTGTTTAATAGATATTTATTAGCAATACCATGAGCTTAACAGCTTTGATCACTTATCCATTTCACCTGCTATGATTAAGTGGCCAGAGGCGATAGGAAGATCAAGAATTTTGGTTTGGTATTTTTGGATGAGCAAATGTGTGTGTGTGTGTGTGTGTTTGTGTGTGTGTGTGTGTATACATACTCCATATTTTCAGATATATATATATATATATATGCATGTGTATGCAAATATATGAATGAAAATAAAATTAATGCATATATATAAAGATCAGTTTCTAGGAGACATTCATGTTAAAAGATAAAATTAATGCCTGATTACCTCAATTTTCTCTATCAGGCAAAATGCTATGTACTCTGCTTGGAGAGGATAGAATGTCTTGACAGCTATGATAGAAGTTAGATAGAAGGTAAAGTATTCAAGGTGAAAGGGTGAACTATGCAAATATAGTTAGGAGAAATGATAAGCTGCATTTTTGGTTTTGCTTGCCATAATAAGGGGGTAGTGTATTGCATAAAACTTAATTATATTAACTCTGGAGTCAGACTGATCTGGGCTCACATTTTAGAACTATTTATAAGCTATATTCACTAGGGAAGTATGCATCCCTACATCTGAATTTTCTTATTTGTAAAGCAGGGATACAAATGGTAATTCTGCAAAAAAATTTGCAAATTTTGTCCCTTTCTTTTTCATAATACTGTTTAGTTCTCTTTTTTTATTGAATCAATATGGTCATATCTTTTTTTTATCAGTATTTAGAAAGACCATCCTCTGCTTTTTAAATCTTCTTTATCCTATATTTCCCATTTTCCATTTATTTCCATGTGTATCATTATTACTCCCTCCATTAAATCTTCCAGAGTTTGTTCTGTTTATCTTTTCCTAACACCTGAAGTATTATACTCAGTTTTCCATATTTTTTAATGTAAGCATGAAAAATTGTATAATTTTTTTAAATATTTTTAGCTGATCCCTAATTTATCACATGTAGTATTTTACTTATTTGTTCTTAAGCATTTTATTTCATATTTTTTAAACATTTTAAATTTCTACTTCAATTTCATTTATGCCCTGTCAGTTATTCTGAGCTGATAAAATTCACAAACATATAGATTATTTTAAGGTATATTTGACATTATGTTTCTAACAATTATAAGCTGGTCATAGAACACTGTCTATTTAATGTCAATTATTTGTTGCAATTTAATTATGGCCTAGAGAAATGGTTCTTCACAGTTAACTTTGTTAATATAAAGATTCTGATTCATAGGCCTAGAGATGAGCCTGAGAATGTACATTTAGGCACAGATATGTTAGTACACAAAATTATTCAAAACCATACATACAATGTTAAGAAGTATTTTCAACCCTAAGCAGTATAGAATTAAAACCTGTATATCAAATTAGCCTAAAGAATCAAGGTAACTCTCCCATGCTAATGAATATATGCTCTCAAAAGAACCCATCTCCATATTTTCCAGATAGTTTTATTTGTGAATACAAAACAATGAGCAGATTATCTTGAATTGGATGACCTGATAAAGTATTTCTTTTAACATATCTGTGTTGTGGGGGTCAGATCTGGGGGGACAGGACAGAACAGAAAACTGTTCCTGAAAACAGAGAGTGATATACTTAAAAGCTTTGAAGAAAACATCTTTACAGTACTTTTATACAGGAAATACTCCTATTCTCACAATCATGTTCATTAGGGGGAAAAACAAAACTAAACAAATGTCTACTGGTTCCTGATAAGAAGGGCTAATTACATAAACTGACATTTCCTTCTGATAGCCTGAGGTACCAAAGAAAAAAGAAATTGACAAACTTGAAAAATCCAGCATGAAATCTCAAATATTTGGTGCGTTGACCAAAGGTAATTGGGTCCCAGGGAATGGGAGAAATTTTGGCACAAAGCAAAAGAGGGGAATTTTTTACAAATGGGAAATACTTTGGAATAGAAGATTTTAGCGAAAACACTTTTCCTCTTGTCCACATTGCCTTGGGAAAAGCATTGCCTGAAAAATCACCTGGACAGAGGAGTGAATTAGCATCAGCACCTGGTGCTGATGGAGTAATGGGAAGCTGTAGCAAGGTGACTGAAAGTAAAGGAGGTGAACAAATATCAGCTGAAGGGAAATCAACAGATTCACTGAGTGTTCTTGCCTCCACAGTGGCTATGAAAACTGGAAGCAGGCAGGGCCAAATCTATCTTTTAACACCAGCCTCCTTTGGGTTCCTTCTTATGCCAAACTTACAGGAGGGGTAGGATCTGGGCTTTGGCCTCTCCCTCAAAATAGACGCAACTAACATTGGACACTCATGGAGAAATCAAAGAAACATCTGAGAAACTGCAACTCCCTAATGGTTAAGAGAAGAGCTGATTAACTGGTACTAGATGAAGCTAAACTGTAAATAATTATATCTGTATTTTTTTTGAAATTCTAAAAGGAAAGGTTTTCTTTCCTCCGAATTCCTCCACTAATTCACCATTATCTCCTTCCAAATCTTATGAAGAGTGAATCTATTGACTTTGCATTTTCTTTTCTATGTCTTACTGTATTTGTATATTAATTTGTTCTCCTCTGGCTACAAACATCTTAAATTTCTTCTTCTGATAAAACCCTCCCTACATTCCATATATTTCTAGAGATACTAAGGTCCTACCTTTTCTCTTATCACTAAGATTTTTGAGAAGGGAGTCAATATAGATTTTCTGTATTACTTCACTCTAAGCAATCTGGCTTTTTTTTTTCCCCAAGAGTGGAATCATAACCCAAAAGCTATCCAATTACCAAATCAAAAAGAAAATATATACAGCTCCTAATTTATTAGACTTTTCAGAACGTTCAAAACATGAATATTTTTAAAGTTTTCTCATTTTTTATTTCTAGGACACTTTTACTTTAACCTTTTTTTCTGATTACTCTTTTTTTATTCTGTTTGTAAGACATCCTTTAATGATGCTGGGGTTCTTTTGTTTGTTTCTTGTTTTTTTGTTTTTCGATTCTCCATCCTTGGACTTCTGTATTCTACAATATACTCTACAAATTAACTTTGGACATATCTCCTGGGTCTCCAGACTCAGATCTTACCCAAAACTGATGACATGGAAATCCTTGTTTCCAATTCAAATCTCTTTCCTGAGCCACAGATTAATATTTATAACTTTTCTCCTGGGCATCTCCCCCCACATGTTTAATGCACATCTCAAATTCAACAAATCCATATCCAAATGCATTACTTAATTTCCCCTTCTCTGCAAAGTGATGCTTTGCCTTTTCCTCTTTAGTATCTTTCTCCAAAAATGGCATTCCCTTTTATGCAGTCACTCTAACCATTTCAGGGTTTTTCTGGGTTTCTTCATCTTCTCCACCTTTCCACATCAAACTGATTACCAGAACTTTTCATTTACATTTATTTAATATCCTGTAAATACTATTACTACTCCTTATGTTCATTTTTTTTACCTAAAAACTTCCATATTGTCTATCTCCAATCCTGTCCTTAAATTCTTATTTAAAATTTCTAGTCAGTTAATCTTTCTAAAATGAAAAAAAAGGTCATGTCAGTTGGATTCTTAATTTCTCTCTCTCTCTCTTTTTTTTAAAGGGAGAGAGAGCAAGAGCACACACAGGAGGTGGGGGGATGCAGAGGGAGAGAGAGAATCCCAAGCAGGCTCCATGCTGAGTGTGTAGTCTGACGCAGGACTTGATCTCATGACTCTGAGATCATGACCTGAGCCGGAATGAAGAGTCAGATGCTTAACTGATTGAGTGCCCCAACATTCTTACATTTTTTAATGGTTTAAGAAAAATTTGCTTAATCAGATAGCACAAAGCTGTTCATGATCAGTCCTCTGCTTCTTCTACCATATTTGGGAAACAGAGTAGTAGGATTTAGTAGTTTTCCATTTTTCAATTCAGGGACTATTCTCTAATATTTAAGTTTTATGATGGACTATGAAGTAACTTTTAGGGTTCAGTGTATTGGATGGAGAATTCTGTCACTTATATTATTTCATCATATTTTATTGGAAGCACATCTTCCACTTGGTTGCTCAGGCTAGTAGGCAGCTATGAAACATATTTGTCATAGTCTTACTTTTCATTTCAAATCCTTAAGTGGCTCTTTAGACCAATGGTCTAAACTGTAATGACTCAATTTTAGAAAGCTTTCATACTAATTTAAAGTAATTGGAATTGAAATGTTTTACATTTTTTAAATGAAAATAAATGATTAGATCACTTCATATAAAATAGTTTCTCTATTGCTTTTAGAGTGAAGCTAGCACATTCCCTTTCATATTCATAGCTTTTCTACAATCATATATTTTTTCTTTTTTTTAAGATTTTATTTATTTACTTGACAGAGAGAGACAGCGAGAGAGGGAACACAAGCAGGGGGAGTGGGAGAGGGAGAAGCAGGCTTCCCACTGAGCAGGGA
>NW_027398480.1:0-11257 GCF_003265705.2 Callorhinus ursinus | reverse complement strand
ATAAAGGGCTAGTATCCAAAATCTATAAAGAACTTATCAAACTCAACCCCCAAAGAACAAATAATCCAATCAAGAAATGGGCAGAAGACATGAACAGACACTTTTCCAAAGAAGACATCCAAATGGCCAACAGACACATGAAAAAGTGCTCAACATCGCTTGGCATCAGGGAAATCCAAATCAAAACCTCAATGAGATACCACCTCACACCCGTCAGAATGGCTAAAATTAACAAGTCAGGAAACGACAGATGTTGGCAGGGATGTGGAGAAAGGGGACCCTTCCTACACTGTTGGTGGGAATGCAAGCTGGTGCAACCCCTCTGGAAAACGGTATGGAGGTTCCTCAAACAGTTGAAAATAGAGCTACCATACAATTCAGGAATTGCACTACTGGGTATTTACCCCAAAGATACAAATGTAGGGATCTGAAGGGGTAAATGCACCCCCATGTTTACAGCAGCAATGTCCACAATAGCCAAACTGTGGAAAGAGCCAAGATGTCCATCGACAGATGAAGAGATAAAGAAGATGTGGTGTATATATACAATGGAATATTATGCAGCCATCAAAAAGAATGAAATCTTGCCGTTTTTAATGACATGGATGGAACTGGAGGGCAGTATGCTGAGAGAAATAAGTCAATCAGAGAAAGACATGTATCATATGACCTCACTGATATGAGGAATTCTTAATCACAGGAAACAAACTGAGGGTTGCTGGAGTGGTTGGGGGTAGGATGGATGGGGTGGCTGGGTGATAGATATTGGGGACGCTATGTGCTATGGTGAATGATGTGAATTGTGTAAGACTGTTGAATCACAGACCTGTACCTCTGGAACAAATAATACATTATATATTAAAAAAGAAAAAGACGAAGAAGAAGATAGCAGGAGGGGAAGAATGAAGGGGGGGAAATCAGAGGGGGTGACGAACTGTGAGAGACTATGGACTCTGAGAAACAAACCGAGGGTTCTAGAGGGGAGGTGGGTGGGGGATGGGTTAGCCTGGTGATGGGTATTAAAGAGGGCACGTACTGCATGGAGTACTGGGTGTTACACACAAACAATGAATCATGGAACACTACATCAAAAACTAATGATGTAATGTATGGTGATTAACATAACATAATAAAATAATAAAATGATGATGTAACACACATCATTATATAGATTTCTGTGTACTCAGGTAGAAGAATTTCTTCACAATATAAACCTAGAAATAGAATTTTCTGGGTCAAGTACAGCATGCACAGCCTCAATTTTACCAGATTTTGCCAAACTGCTCTACAAAGCAGTGTTTCAATTTACACCCCCCCACTACCACTATATGAGGGATTCCTTTCATCATGTGCTTTCTAACACTTAGTATTTTGTATTTTCCATTTTTTTCCTGATTTAATTTGTATATTTATTTAATTTATTTTTTATTATTAACATATAATGTATTATTTATTTCAGGAGTATGTTTGTCAGAATAATGGGAATGAAATATCTTGTTTAAACTTACAGAGATCAGAGTATTAATGAGGTTGAACAACTTTCAAATATTTAATGGCCATTGGGATTTCTCTTTTTTATGACTTCACTCAATTTTGTAATGGACTTATTTTTTCTTACTCATTTGTAGGATAATTTAAATATATTTTCTCTAGTCCAATTGCCAGTTTTATGTGTTGCAAATTTCTTTTCATTCACGGCATATAACTTTATGATGAATTATTTCTTGAAGAATATTTTATTTTTATGGTCATGTTACCTTAATTATATATGCTTTGGGGATCTTAAATTATTTTTCAAACCAATGTCATAAAGGCATACTCTATTTTTCCTGAAGTTCTGCTTTTTCACATATAGGTCTTTAACTTATCCTGGAATTACTTTTCATGAATGGATTCAGGTAGCAGTCTTATTAATTCCATCACCAACTTACTCACTTAGTCATACATGCACTCACTGATTGTTTGATATGGAAACATAACTGGCCCAGTCCCATTTACTCCAATATTCAATATTCAACTTAAGTCATACACCAAGATTCACTCTCTCTATATATGTATGTGTTTTATAATTATACATATATATGTAAAAGCTTATGGGCTAATATTTTCCACATATGTATTGTCTATTTGTACCATCACATGTTTAATTACCATAGCTTTAAAAAGAAGTCTCATTTATTTTTCTATTTTGTTTTTTAAGTGACTATCTTTGTTTTACTTCTTTTCCAGATTGATTGAGATATAATTGACATACAACATTGTGGAAGTTTAAGGTGCACAATGTGATGATTTGATACACATATTCAAAATGATTATCACAATGAGGTTAGTTAACAACTCCATCACCTCACATAATTACTTTTTCATGTGTGTGTGGTAAGGACTTTTAAGATCTAATTTCTTAGTAACTTTAAATATATAATACTCTCAAGTTTCATCTTATAACTAGAAGTTTATACCCTTTAACTAACATCTCCTCATTTAGTCTATCCATTCCCCCAGGCCCTGGTAGCCCCCATTCTACTCTCCAGTTCTATGAGTTTGATTTTTTTTATTTTTAGATTCCACATATTAGTGAGACCACACAGTATTTGTCTTTCTCTAACTTATTTCACATTGCATAACACCCTCAAGATCCATCCATGTTGTCACAAATGGCAGGAAAGCCTCTCTTATGGCTAAATAATATTCCATTATATGTATAGACCACATTTTCTTCATCCATTCATCTGTTGATGAGGTAGTTCCATGTCTGGGCTATTGTGAACAATGCTGCAATGAACATGGGAATGCAGCTATCTCTTCAAGACAGTGATTTCATTTCCCTCAACTACATTCCAGAAGTAGGACTGCTAGATCATATGGTAGTTCTATTTAAAATTTTTGAAGAGCCTCCATACTGTTTTGAACAATGGCAATACCAATTTACATTACCAACAGTACACAAGGGTTCCCTAGTCTTCATATCCTTGCCAGTAACTGTTAATTGTCTTTTTGGCAATACCCATTTTAACAGTTGTAAGGTGATACTTCACTGTGGGTTTGATTTGCATTTTCCTAATTATTAGTGATGTTGAACACCTTGTTCGTGTTCTTTGAAAAAAATGTCTATTTGTGCCCTTTGCCCATTTTTAATCAGATAACAATGATGATGATGATGATGATGATGATGATGATGATGACGACGACGACGACGACAACGACTAGCAACTGAGTTGTAGGAGTTCCTTATATGCTTGGTTATTAACCCCTAATCAGATATATGGTTCGCAAATAGTTTCTCCTATTCCATAGGATGCCTTTTCATTTTGCTGGTTGTATATTTTGCTGTGCACAAGCTGTTAAGTTTAATATAGTCCCAGCTGTTTATTTTTGCTTTTGTTGCTTGTGCTTTGGTGTCAAATCCAAACAATCATTGCTAAGAATGGTGTCAAGGAATTTTTTCCCTATGTTTTCTTCTAGGAGCTTTATGATTTAGGGTCTTATATTTAAGTATTTAGTTCCATTTAGAGTTATTTTTTCCAGTTTTATTAACATATAATTGACATATAGAACTGTACAAGTTTAAGGTGTACATGATGATTTGACTGAGTTAATTTTTGTAAGAAAAAGCCCAATTTTATTTTGCACATGATTATACAGTTTCCTCTACACCATGTATGGAAGGACTATCCCATCCTTATTACTTGGCTCCCTTATCAAATAGTTGACTGTATATCCGGTGGTTACAAGTGGCACAGTTTCCTTCTGTGTTCCTGACTGATTAATCTGGCATCTGTCAGGTGACTCCAATTGACTGTGTCCTCAGAAGTAGGGTTTGAGCACAAGAAGTTGCACAGCCAGGGCTAGGGCTAGGGTTCCGGTCTGGGAGATGATAGGAGTCTATCCAATGGCATTGTGGTTTCTTATTTTAGTCTATGGCACTTTCCTTATACTTTCGTACGTACATTTGAAATCGTTGCATATAACATCTAGTGTGCTATGTACAAGATCTTAATATCTTCAAACAGACAATTTTACTTCTTCCTTTCTGGTTGGGATACCTTTTATTTCTTTTTTCTTTTCTAACTGCTCTAGCTAGGACTTCCAATACTATATTGAATTGGAGTGGTGACAGTTGGCATCCTTGTCTTGTTCCTGATCTTTGAGGGAAAGCTTTCAAACTTTCATTGTTGAGCACGATATTAGCTGTCATAAATGGCTTATACTATCACCAATTTGTTGGGAGTTTTTATGATGAAGCCATGTTTAATTTTGTTGAAAGATTTTTATCTTTATTTTATTAATGTGGCATATCACCTTTACTGATTTTTGTATATTAAACTATCCTTGCATCTCAGGAATAAATCTCACTTGGTCATGATATATAATCCTTTTACTGTGCTTTTGAGGGGCGTGTTAATTTTGGGTGGCTCAGTCGGGTAAGCGTCTGCCTTCAGCACAGGTCCCAGGGATTGAGTCCCACACTGGGCTCCCTGCTTGGTGGGGAGTCTGCTTCTCCCTCTCCCTGTGCTCCTGCTTTCTCTCTCTCAAATAAAATCTTTTTAAAAAAAAAAGAAAGACTCTTAATGTGCTTTTGAACTTGGTTTGCTACTGTTTTGTTGAGGATTTTGCATCTATGTTCATCAGGGATACTGGCCTATAGTTTCTTTTATTGTAGTGTCCTTCTCTGGCTTTGATATCAATGTAATGCTGCCATCATAAAATGAGTATGGCAGTGTGCTCTTCAATTTTTTGGAATAGTCTGTAATAGAAAAGGATTAGTGTTAATACTTCTTTAAATGTTTGGTAGAATTGACCAGTGAAACCAATTGGTCCTGGGCTTTACTTCGTTGGGAGTTTTTTGATTACTGATTCAATCTCCTTACTTGTTATCTTTCTGTTCATATTTTCTATTTCTTCATGATTCAGGCTTGGTAGGTCATGTATTTCCAGGAATTTATCCATTTCTTCTAGGTTGTCCAATCTGATGATGTATACCTGTTCACAGTAGTCTCTTATGACCTTATGCATTTTGGTGGTATCACTTGTAACATATCTTTTCTTTCTGATTTTATTTGAATCTTTTCTTTTTTTCTTAGTTTACCTAGTGTGTTGTCAATTAGGTTTATCATTTCAAAATACCAGTTCTTTGTTTCATTGATCTTTTTTTATTGTTTCTTTCTATTTCATGTATTTCTGGTCTGATATTTATTATTTCCTTTCTTCTACTAATGTTGGGTTTAGTTTCTTCTTTTTCTAGGCACTTGAAGTATAAAGTTAGGTTGTTTACTTGAGATTTCTTTTTTTTTAAGTGTAGGCATTAATTTTCATAAGCTTCCTCTTATAGCTGCTTTTGTGGCATCCCATAAGTCTTCATATGTTGTGTTTCCATTTTTTTCTTTGTTTCAAGATATTCTTAAATTTCCCTTTTGATTTCTTGTTTGATCCATTGGTTATTTAGGGGGATAATGTTTAACTTTCACATATTTGTAAATTTTCTGCTTTTCTTTCTTTAAAGATTTAATTTTTAAAAAAGATTTATTTATTTATTCAAGAGAGAGAGAAAGACAGAGAGAGAGGTGGGGGGGCAGATGGAGAGAGAGAGAGTCTTAAGCAGATTCCATGCTGAGTGTGGAGCCTAACATGGGGCTCGATCTCATGACCTTAAGATCATGATCTGAGCTGAAATCAAGAGGAGGATGGTTAACCTACTGAGCCACCCAGGTGCCCCTTTAAGTTTTTATTTTAATTCCAGTTAGTTACTTTTTTCTAGATATGTCTCCTGAGGCAAGGGAAACAAAAGCAAAAATAAACGATTGGCACTATATCAAAATAAAAAGCTTCTACACAGTGAAGGAAACAAACAAAACTAAAAGGCAACCTACAGAATGGGAGAAGATATTTGCAAATGACATATTCAATAAATGGTTAGTATCTAAAATATATAAAGAACTGATACAATTTAATAGCCCCCAAACCAAAAAATCCAATTAAAAATGGGCAGAATCGGGGTGCCTGGGTGGCTCACTCATTAAGCGTCTGCCTTCGGCTCAGGTCATGATCCCAGGGTCCTGGGACTGAGCCTGCAACAGGCTCCCTGCTCCACGGGAAGCCTGCTTCTCCCTCTCCCACTCCTCCTGCTTGTGTTCCCTCTCTTGCTGTGTCTCTCTCTGTCAAACAAACAAACAAACAAATAAATAAATAATAAATCTTTAAAAAAATAAGATGGGCAGAAGACATGGACAGATAGTTCTCCAAAGAAGACATCCAGATGGCCAACAGACTCATGAAAAGATGTTCATCATCACTCATCGTTAGGGAAATGCAAATCAAATACACAATGAGATATCGCCTCACACCTGTCAGAATGGCTAACATCAACAAAGCAAGAAACAACAGGTGTTGGTGGGAATGCAGTCACTGTGGAAAACAGTATGGAGGTTCCTCAGAAGTTAAAAATAGTACTACCCTACGACCCAGCAATCACACTACTGGAATATTTACCCAAAGAATACAAGAAAACTAATTCAGAGGGATACATTCACCCCTATATTTATAGCAGCATTATTTACAATAGGCAAGATATGGAAGCAGCCCAAGAGTCCATTGTTGATGAATGTATAAAGATGTGGCATATGTGTATATATATATGTGTGTGTGTGTATATATATGTACATATATATATACACACATACATACACACACAATGGAATATTGTTAAGCCATAAAAAAAGGGAATTTTGCCATTTGCAATGACACGGAAGGACCTAGAGAGTATAATACTAAGCAAAATAAATCAGTCAGAGAAAGACAAATATATGATTTCACTCATATGTGGAATTTAAGAAACAAAAGAAATGAGCAAGCAAAGGGAAAAGAAAGAGAGAGAAAGAGGGAGAGAGAGACAGACCAAGAAACACTCTTAGTTATAGAGAATAAACGGATGGTTACCAGAAGGGTGGGGGCTTGGGTTAAATAGGTGATAAGGATTAAGGAGTGCTGTTCACGTTTTAAAAAGCCGTCACCTCCTTTAGTTTTTACTGATTGGCTTTGGGACAAAAATACATTTGGTCAGCCCTGTTATGGATTGCAAGTCTCTCTCAGACCTTTTCTGTGGATACTTGCTCCTTATTTCTTGTTCCTTCTTCTGGGAGAATTTTTAAGATTATATGCCTTCTCTTGATCCTGCAAAGCCAGGCCATATGCTGACAGCCCCCCTTTTGCTTTCCCTAAGGTGGTGCTAAATGATCAAGTTTCTGTGGTTTCTCCCAGTCCTGCAGAGCTGGGCTGGCTTTCTGTGCATGCTCACTAGCCATCTGCAAAGGTTTCCTCTCACTGCTGTCAGGGCATGCATACAGAACTGGTCACAGGCTGAGGGGGTATATGTGTGAGGTGCACAGAGCACTGGGATTACTGTAGGCCAGCTGGGATTTGCCCAGTGTCTTGTGGGTGAGCTTCCTAATGGAGTCTGCAATGTTGTTAGCAGGATTCACTTTTCTTTGATGTCTTCCAAGAGCCCTTGCTGCTCTTTGCCCAGAAGCCACACTCTACAACCCAGAAATGAAGCACACCTTAATATTCAGGATGGGGCTAAAAAGAAATGGGTCTTTTTTTTTAAATTTTTTATTGTTATGTTAATCACCACACATTACATCATTAGTTTTTGATGTAGTGTTCCATGATTCATTGTTTGTGCATAATACCCAGTGCTCCACGCAGAATGTGCCCTCTTTAATACCCATCACCAGGCCAACCCATCCCCCCACCCCCCTCCCCTCTAGAACCCTCAGTTTGTTTTTCAGAGTCCATCATCTCTCATGGTTCGTCTCCCCCTCCGACTTACTCCCCTTCATTCTTCCCCTCCTGCTATCTTCTTGTTTTTCTTTTTTCTTAACATATGTTGCATAATTTGTTTCAGAAGTACAGATCTGTAATTCAACAGTCTTGCACAATTCACAGCGCTCACCATAGCACATACCCTACCCAATATCTATCACCCAGCCACCCCATCCCTCCCACCCCCCACCCACTCCAGCAACCCTCAGTTTGTTTCCTGAGATTAAGAATTCCTCATATCAGTGAGGTCATAGGATACATGTCTTTCTCTGACTGACTTAAGAAATGGGTCTTTTTGGCAGCATCCTACACAGCTGGGAAAGTCAGGCTCCCACTAACATGCTCTGACTTTACCCCTAAGGAAGAAATCACACGCCAAGGTCTCTCATGACACTGCATTGTGCCTCTTTGTAGTAGGGTTGATACTAATAAAGTTAAAGGTTTCATCTTGTCCTCTTCAATGCATCCGATCTCAGATTTTTTGCTTCAACAGTGTGCTGAAACTTCTCCGTTGGGACTCCTGAAGTGGGTGATTGTCTAAATTAGTGTTCTTTATAGGGAAAGAGGATAGAAAATGCTTATCCCGGAGCAAGATGGCGGAGGAGTAGGAGACCTAGATTTAGTCTGGTCTCAGGAATTCAGCTGAATAGGGATCAAACCATGCTGAACACCTACGAACTCAACAGGAGATCGAACAGGAGAGTAGCAACAACTCTCTGAACAGAGAAGCGACCACTTACTGGAAGGTAGGGCGTGCGGAGAAGTGAATCCGAGGCGATATTCGGGAGGATAGACGGCGGGGGAGGGGCCTCCGCCGGCCGCTTCTGGCAAGTGCTAGAGCCGCGGAGCACAAAATCAGACCTTTTAGAAGTTGGCTAGGCGGAGGGACGTCGCTGCAGTGGCTAAGCGGGGGGTGGAATCCTCCCGGGACAGTGTGGTCTGAGGACCCTTGGGGTCACAGAGAGACCGGGGGTGCCTGAGTGCGCCAGAGCTCCCAGGTATCAGAGCGGGGAAGCCGGCTGCAGAGACGGAGCAGAGTCGCCGGCTCTCAGCTTGGGGTTGCCATAAACTGTGATCTGCGGCCCAGTCGGGGCACGGCTCCCCCAGCAGGGACCCAACAAGCGGCAGATCCGGGGAGACTCCCCTTCCTTCCCGGGGAGGAGCGATGCGGGAACGCACTGCAGGGATCTGCTGGGTTTGGAGACTCCGTGCGGGGTCGGGTGCCAGAGATAGCAACGCTCGATCACAGGCCGGGTGAGCACGGAGTGCGGCCGGAGACCGGGGACATGGAAGTGACTGCTTTTCTCTGGGGGCACACTGAGGAGCGGGGCCCCGAGTTCTCAGCTCCTCCGGTGGAGATTGGGAGGCCACCATTTTTGCCCTGGTCCTCCAAAGCTGTACCGAGAGCTTGCAGGGAACAAAAGCTCCTGAGAGCAAACCGGACCAGCTTCCTTAGCCCGAACCGACAAGGGCGGGGCAATTCTGCCTCCGGCAAAGACATTTGGAAACCACAGCAACAGGCCCCTCCCCCAAAAGATCAGCACAAACAGCCAGCAAGCCAAGACCAAGTTGATCGATCAAGGAGAATGGGAGAACACCAGCGCTAGGGGAATACTGCACATAGATTCATGGCTTTTTTTTTTTTTTTTTCCATTTTTTTATTTTTCCTTAATAGTTATTTTTTGTTGATTGTTTTTTTTATTTTTCTTTTTCCCTTTTTCAACCAACATCTTATCAATCCCTTTTTTAAAAAAAAAATTTTTTTTTATTTTTCATTTTTAGAGTCATATTTTATCCCTTCATAGTAGTTACCTTTATTTTTGGCATATATATATAAGTTGTTCTCTCTTTAAAATTGTGAGGTACAGTTTCTTCTAACAGATCAAAATATACCCTAAATCACTAGTGTATGGCTTTGTTCTAGTCTCCCGCAAGATATACTATTAGATGTCGGGCCGTTGACCTATTATTATTGATTTTGTCTTTTTTCAAACAACTTATCTTACCAAGTCCTTTTATAAAATCTTTTATAATTTTCATCTTTACAGTCATCTTCCATCCCTTCATTGTATCAACCCTTATTTTGGACATATATGTCTTTCTCCCTTTAAAATTTTAGGAGGCACTTTTTTGTAACAGACCAAAATACGCCCAAAATCTAGTGTGTGGCACTGATCTATGCACTAGCCTGATCATATTTGATCATATTCTGCTTTTTTTGTATTGTTTTGTTTTTGTTTTTATCTTTTTTTCTTTTTTCTTTTTTTTTTCTTTTTCTCTTTCTTTCTTCTTTCTTTCCCTTTCTTTTCCCCTGGTTTCAGGTCTTTTCTGATTTGTATACAGTATATTTGCTGGGGACGTTGTAAACCTGTTAGCATTTTGATCTCTCATTCATCTATTCTCTTCTGGACAAAATGACAAGACGAAAGAAATCACCTCAGCAAAAAGAACAAGAGGTGGTACCGTCAGCCAGGGACCTACTCAATACGGACATTAGTACGATGTCAGACCTAGAGTTCAGAATCATGACTTTAAAGATACTAGCTGGGCTTGAAAAAAGCGTGGAAGTTATTAGAGAAACCCTTTATGGAGAAATAAAAGAACTAAAATCTAACCAAATCGAAATCAAAAAGGCTATTGATGAGGTGCAATAAAAAATGGGGGCACTAAATGCTAGGATAAATGAGGCAGAAGAGAGAATCAGCGATATAGAAGACCAAATGATGGAAAATAAAGAGGCTGAGAAAAAGAGAGATAAACAACTACAGGATCACGAGGGCAGAATTCGAGAGATAAGTGATACGATAAGACGAAACAACATTAGAATAATTGGGATCTCAGAAGAAGAAGAGAGAGAGAGAGGGGCAGAAGGTATATTGGAGCAAATTATAGCAGAGAACTTCCCTAATGTGAGGAAGGAAACAGGCATTAAAATCCAGGAGGCACAGAGAACCCCTCTCAAAATCAATAATAATAGGTCAACACCCCGACATCTAATAGTAAAACTTACGAGTCTCAGAGACAAAGAGAAAATCCTGAAAGCAGCTCGGGAGAAGAGATATGTAACCTACAATGGTAGAAACATTAGATTGGCAACAGACCTATCCACAGAGACCTGGCAGGCCAGAAAGGACTGGCAAGATATCTTCAGAGCACTAAACGAGAAAAATATGCAGCCAAGAATACTATATCCAGTTAGGCTATCATTGAAAATAGAAGGAGAGATAAAAAGCTTCCAGAACAAACAAAAACTAAAGGAACTTGCAAACACGAAACCAGCCCTCCAAGAAATATTGAGAGGGGTCCTCTAAGCAAAGAGAGAACCTAAAAGCAGCAAAGAGCAGAAACGAACACAGACAACAGACAGTTAACAGTCACCTTACAGGTAATACAATGGCACTAAATTCATACCTTTCAATAGTTACCCTGAATGTAAATG
>NW_027398479.1:0-11274 GCF_003265705.2 Callorhinus ursinus | reverse complement strand
CGTGGAGCACTGGGTGTTATGCACAAAGAATGAATCATGAAACACTAAATAAGAAATAATGATTTGATGTATGGTGATTAAAATAACAAAAAAAAATTTAAAAAAAAAGCTGCAAACAACAACGTGATGTCCCTGACACACATATTTGAAGGGCAGCACCAAGGAACTTATATGTTCTCAGACATGGCTTAAAAGCACAGCTCATTACTATAATTTATACAGACCAATAGTTTCCTGTGTGAATCTGTTTTCTAATAGGGGATTCTCCTCTCTGAAAGTGGTGACTCCTCCTCAATGATACAGCAGACACTTGTTGGACCCAGAAGACTTAGAATAAACCTTGCTCTCCGGTTACCCATAAGAATGTGCCCAAGTGAAACCAGCACGGCTGAACTTACTATTAAGATGTTACTATGTAATATTGTCATTATGAATGAGTCACTGGTGTTGACACTTGCCAATGGAGAGTTTAGCAGCAAGTCAGTGGAGGAATGAGGCTATACTCTCAGAGACCTAGAGTTTCCATTCTCTCACACAGAAGGCCTTTCCTTGCTGTTGGCTTAATAGCTCATTAAAAACAAGCCTGAAAGCTGGGACTTGAAAGACGGTGACAGCCCTCAGAAAAACCCTTCATCTTCCTAATGAAGGGGACCTGGACCCAGGCATCCCTTGACTTCTGGCTTTCATCTAAGCACTTGCTTTAGCACACAGGGTACCAGCCAGCTGACCCTGGCAATGGCCTCCCACTTGTCAGCCATGCTCTGTAGTGCCCTCTGCGTCTCTTTCCGGAGGAAACACAGTGGCAGTTTTCAGAGTAGGACTTCCTGCCTCCCCATGACTGTGTCTCCAGCGGCTCTGTGAGAACAGCCAATGCTTCATTTTCGTGAAATTTTGAGTTCTCCACCCTGTTCCCCCAAACAATGAACTTCACCATCTACTCGTTCCCCTGGGGAAATATTACACACCAGAGTGATGAGTTCATTCATTTTCCTACCAATATGTAGTGTGGAGGGACACTAGGCAAGCCAATTAGGGCTGGTTGTTCTTTGGTTCTTATTTGCAAGCACTCATATGAGCCTGAATTTATTGGATCTAGCTAATCTCCTAAAGAGTGAATGGAATTTCAACTATATTCATTAGTCCACTAAATAGAAATATACTGAGAATAGGTTAGAATATAGCTAATGGTTTTTTGACTCATGCTTCTCTCTATAAGTATCATAGAACCTAGACTTTGGAAGAATTTACTTTATTCTTCCATTCCCCCTAATCCTATTTCATGGTTTAGATCATTATTATTAGGCTGAGGTTATTAATCCCCATTCTACAAATGGTCATGCAGCTGATGCACTTAGAAAGGGGTTTCCAACCCAGCTCTGACTCCATTCTTCTCCACATGGCTTCTCCTTGAGAAGTAAGAACTTGTGTTGATCCAACCATACTCTTGTATTTGCTTCTCCTTGTGACCAGGTCTCACACATTTGTGAGGCAGCCAGTAGGCTTTAATGAGACAGCCTGTGCTTGCATGAAGATGGTGAAACCTAACTTCAGACAAGTGACGGATTCATAGTTGGTGGTACTCCCCACCAACCTCTTAGACTCAGTGCATTTTGAAGGGACTTTATAAAGCATCATGCAGTGTACAACATCTCTGGCAGATGCTCACTGATTTTCTGTTCGGACACTCCTAGTGATGGAATCTGTACCTCAGAAGTGGCCCACCCACTTTGACAAAATACAGGAATAATGCTCTCATGGTAAAGAATTCAACGTCTTTAACACACCTCACTTTTGGAGTTGATCAGCTCAGCCATGGATTTGGAAGTGGGAGATGTTTTTAGGCTGATTTGCTTAGGGTGGGTCCTGCCTGAGCTCCACTTGACCCAGCAGCCTCTCTCTACTGCAGCAAAGAGATGTGTGACCAGCAGAATGCCTTCACCATGTGTCCCCTGTGTGACAAGTCCTGTGATTACTGGAACCTCAGCTCAGCCTGTGGTACGGCAAAGGCAAGCCACCTGTTTGACAACCCTGCCACTGTCTTCTTCTCCATCTTCATGGCTCTATGGGGTAAGCGGTTATCATGAACCTTGCTTATTTTGGTGATACCTTTAAATGGGTACAGTGACCATGCTCTAAAGCCCATATCCTTTGTTTTATGCCCTCTAGTATTTAGTCCTTATACCCCAAGAAGTATTTTAGGGACAATAGCTTTTTCTCTTTTACTTCTGTGTGTGAATAGAACTTAGAAATATGCTCCTTGACTTTATATATTTTTCAAAAACATAGAGGATGTTAATCTTTTTTTTTTTACCCATTGCTGACTTTATTAATTTCTCTTCGAAGCCCATCATAGTCCCATTGAATACTCTCTTACCTAAAATCTAAATCATAAAGTGAACCTCTAACAACTTGTATGTAAAATATGGAGGAAATAGACATTCTTCCAAAGAAGACATACAGTTAGCCAACAGGTATATGAAAAGATGCTCAAGATCACTCACCATCAGGGAAATACAAATCAAAACCACAGTGAGATACCACCTCACACATGCTAGTCTGGCTGTTATCTAAAAGTCAAAAGAGAACAGGTGTTGGCAAGGGTGTGGAGAAAGGGGAACCTTTATATACTGTTGGTGGGAATGTAAATTAGCACAGCCACTATGGAAAACAGTTTGGGGTTCCTCAAAAGAATTAAAAATGGAGCCACCATATAATCCAGCAATCCCACCTCTGGGTGTATGTCCAAAGGAAATAAAATCACTGTCTTGAAAAGAAATCTGTACTCCCATGTGCATTGCAGCATTATTCACAGTAGCTAAGATATGGAAACAACCTAACAACCTAAGTGTTGTTGATAGATGAATGGATAAAGAAAATGTGGTATGTAAGGTATAAACTTTCAGTTATAAGATAAATAAGTCCTGGAGACTTAATATACAACATGGTGACTATAGTTAATACTCATGTGACATTTACTAAGAGTCAATCTTAAGAGGTCTCATCACACACATGCGAGATGACAGTTAACGTGTTAATTAGCATGATTGTGGTAATTTCACAATGTCTATGTATATCAGACCATCCTATTGTGTATCTTAAATATATACAATTTTTATTTGTCAGTCGTGCCTCAGTAAAGCTAGGAAAAAGATAAAATAAGGAGAAGAAAAAGAAGAAATAGTTGATGTACACAAATAAGGGTATATATTGAGATATGGATATACAGATATCAAGCAAAAGGAAAATACGCAAAGCTACTGCCAGAGGATGTTAATCTTGTATTAATCTCATGTATGCTTTATTCAGAATTTGAACCAATGCAAATCCCTAGCACACCCATAAGGCACTCCAGGTATATCTGCTAAGATGTGTAAAGTCACAGATAGTCACTATAACACTCAGAGTGGTGAGGTGACTGCCATGGCCACAGAGTTGGCTGGTGGTGAAGGTGGGCCCAAACCTGATCTCCTGACTCCAGCTTCTGTGCAATTTTCAGGACACCATGAGTACAGATGGTAGAGATTTTACTTAATGCCAGAGTAGTGTTTTCAGTATTTCCACCAAAGGGATTTGTGAAGGAGAGAGCAGATAGTTCCTTCGTTTTCCTTCTCCTCCCTTTACCCCCAGGGTACTAGGGTAATAAACTTTCTTTGGCCATAGTCATCTGACCATAAACACACACACACACACACACACACTCTCTCTCTCTTTCTGTTCACAAACTGGAATGGAATAACCTGGAATAATAACCCCTGTGGTAACTGGACATTTCCAAGAAGACATACCCACGTATATCATACAAGGAACAAAGTCAACATGTTTCAGCCCATCTTGAGTAGCCACCTGACTTTCACTTTTTACTCATCATTGGATATGCAGGCCCTTAGTTTCCCCATTGGGTCACAGAACAGCAGGGCCGTGATCCCACTGCAGAGGATGCTTGGTTATCACTGACTCCACAGGGCCGGGAGGACATGCCAGGATGAGACCGTGAGTCACACATTCCTGAAAGTGTGAAGAAGAGAGAGGGAGAGGGAGAGGTCTGTTCTCAGTAGTGCTGGGAGTACTAATACAAGCTTTCTCTGTTCCCAGAAGGGACCTCTCCTTGGGTGGAGATAGAACCAGACTGGAAAGATTGCCATATTACCAGGCCACCAAGGAACATTTCCAGGGGACACTCGCTTCTCTGTTTCCCAGGGGAATAGCCCCTGCCCAGGGACACATGGGAAGTAGTCAGCCCACAGAAGTAGGGGCAGGGAGTAGGAGGAGGTGGCACTGGTCACCATAGGGCCCTGGAAGTGTTCACAGGAGGGCTTCAGTAGAACCAGCTGAAGTTGAAGCTTGTTGTGTGGGAGTCTTAGGCAGCAGCTTTGTGTCTCCTTGTCAAGCAGGGCATCTCATGATTACCCTCAAATCCACTGGAACTGATTTGAACCCAGAATACACATTCAGTGTTTGATATATGGCAATCCTAATTCCCATTCATTTGTCTTAAGAGATTCCCATGACTGAGTAGCTAAAGCTTCATAATGCTGGGTCCATGATCCCTTATGGACTTTCCTGGGGTGTGTAATTCCTTGTTGTAGAGAAACTTGATTTTCAGTTGTACTTGGCCACTCTCAAGCCCCAACAACTACCTCTTCTCTTTCCTCAATAGCTGTAATTAACAGATGCCTCCTGCCCCCTGGGATCTGCAATAATTTACTGCCCCCACCCCTGCCCCTCTCACTCCCCCTCATGGGGCAGCTCAAGAAAAGCATGAAGGGTGGGATGTGTCAGAGCTTCCTGGCATAGCGAGGGGTTCAGTTGTGTTTTTTAACAGCCTGGCTGTGTTTTATGTGATTGTGTATTTGGATGCAGTAGCCAAGAGCCGCTGGGCACGGTTGCCTGCAAATTATGATTAAAAATAATAGTACTGCCTCTCATTACCATTATTATTATGATCAGCGGTGCTGTGCTGGGTGGGCCTGGGCTGGGGCCCAGTCTGCCAGGAGGAAGGCTGGGAGAAGTGGTTCTTCGCAGACAGACTACCTGTCAGTGGCACAGGAGTGGGGGTATATGGAGGGTGCTAGTCAGCAGGGCCTGGGTCTATGGAGTCTTCAGGCCTAGATCCTCTGTGGTTCCACTTCAGACTCCAGGGAACTTCAGAAAGCGAGTGAAGCCTTATTGAAAAGGGAAGTAAAGGGCCAGGGTTTCTGAACTCTGTTCTGAATAGAAGTTAAGGGCATTGACTTAGGGGCCAGGCGGTCCTAGATGCATGTCTCAGTCCTGCTCCTTACCAGCTGTGGATCCATGGCAAAAAGACAGCGTGGATCTAGCTCCATGTCACAAAAATCAGCACTCTAACCAAGATGCCATGTACCTGGGGCAAGGTTCTTAACCTTTGGGCATCATCATGCTCATCTGTGAGATGGGTGAAGGAATACCCACCCCATGGTGATCTTGGGACAAGTGAATGAGATATGCGTGCGGAGCACTTAGCATAGTGCCTGGCAGACAATACACACCAGGAGCTGTGGGCTGCTCTTCCTCATTATGACGGGCCTCCCTTGTCCTCATGACTCCTCTGCAGTGACTTCTTTGCCCCTCTCATCTGTTCCCATGCTCTGACTTCTCTTCTTTATAGAGATTGCAGTCAGGAAGCACTGCAGACCGTGCTGTATGCAGAGCCCTCCTCAGGCACTGAGAAGAGCATAGGAAAAGGAGGGACGCCCTCCTCCCCACCTTATTCCCAGAGCATCCCCAGGCCAGTGCCAGTGTTGGGAGGTCAGGATGCACTTAAATGAAAAAGCTGCAAATCCAAGGGAGAAACCCTGTGAATCTGTGCACTGTAACATAGCACCAAGTAAAACAAATGGAGCTTTTAGCAAATGCGCATTCAGCCGGTCTGTAGGTGTTTATTCTGCTTAGTTCTGTGCTGTGCCCGAGGCAAACAGGCAGCTAAGAGCTGATGAAGTTTACGGCCCTGTTACAGTAATGCTGCAGACCTGAGTCGCAG
Source organism: Callorhinus ursinus (assembly GCF_003265705.2). Lineage (NCBI taxonomy): Eukaryota > Metazoa > Chordata > Mammalia > Carnivora > Otariidae > Callorhinus > Callorhinus ursinus. The sequence continues at coordinate 5,276 of NW_027398479.1, read as the reverse complement.
CCAACAGGCCAGTGCGGCATGTGGCGAAGGGTGCCCAGCCCAGGCTTTTCCCGTGGGTGGTGTCCTGGGGGTGGCCTCAGGGAGTGTCACTTCCCTTCTTTTCCAGGGCACCAGACCCTAAGGACAGTAGGAGCATGGAGGAGAGGGCGGCCCCAGCAGAGTGGGTCAGGGAAGGATGAGGGTAGCCTGTGAAGGGCAGCACAGGGGCGTGGGACAGTTTGCATGAGTCGGGATGAGGAAGGCAGCGAGGAGGTGACCTTAGCAGCAATGCAGGTGTGAGGTTGTGTGTTGACAGACTGAGGGAATGGATTTAGACAGATGGGTCGGGCCACATACACAAGGTCCCCCCCCTCCAGAGAGAAGAACTTACATAATAAGGAGCCATTGAAAGTCTAGATGGGGGAGTGTTGGCATCCTCCCGCTCCCAGCCCCTTCTTCACTGCCCAAATGCCATTGTTCTTCAAGACTCAACTCAGATGGCTTCTCTGGCAGCCAGCACACTTCCTCTCCTGCATGCCCACAGCTCCTTACGGTGTCATTCTTAAGGCCCTGAGCACTTCATGCCTCATATTGTAGCTATTTACAGTCTTTCCCTATAGACTGTCAACAGTTTGAGAGCAAAATCCACATTAGATTCACCTAATCTCCCTCATGATGTCTAGAACGGTGTTTTGCATATTACAGCTACCTTAGTCAGGCCCAGTTCTTTTTGCAGGATTGGAAGTTTATTCCAGCTTGCTCAAAGAACAAGAGAGGTGTTGTAAGAAAACCAGAAGCAAGCTCCTGGATGCAGGTGATGAAAGGGAGCCAGGCCTCTGGGGGACTGGAGCTAGAGGAGCTCTCTGAAATCCTGGCCCTTTCTCCTTTCAGGTGCTGCATGGTTCATCCCAGTTCTGCTTCTCTTTGTATCTCTTAGTTACAGTTTTCAAAAGAGAGGATCTGTATGGTCCATCAGCAGGCTCTGGATGAGGTATTCAGTCCTGGTGTAACGAGCCTCTGCTGTCGAGTGGAAGGTGCTGGTTCTCCTCGGAGCATGTTGGGCGGCACTTTGAGGGGCTGAGGGTGGAGCAGGCAGACTGACGGGCGTGTGGGTACGGGAGGCACTCAGCAGCTACTTGCTAAACAAATGGAAGCCTGGGTGAATGCCCCTAGGGGGGAATACTCTGTCGGCCACATGCTGCCGGGCTTGGAAGGCTGAGACACTGAAGTCAGGTGGAACATAACCTCAGGACAGGATAGCTAGGGCCCAGAGAAGGGATGTGGTACTGGAGACAGAAAGAAAGATGGGAGAAAATGTGTGAGAACTCTGAGGAAGGTGCAGGAAGAAAGAATGTATGTGTAGGGAAGATGAGCTTTGTCAAAAAAAACTACAGACCCTTCCATACTTGTTTTCTTCATCTTTCCATCCTGCCTTCTTTTCTTGAGATCACTGTTTGCCCTCTTCTCATAACCTAGAAATGGGAAGGGGTGCATACATCTGTGTGTGCTGGTGTGTCTCCTTTACATGTATCTATTGGGCTCTCAAGGATGTGCAATAGTTTGAGCATTTCCAGCTAGAAGTAGGAGGAAGGGAATAAGTGCTTTAAAGAGAGTCCCTAAATTTGAAATCTCAAGTTTATCCTCCGCCTCCATTGGTGAACCCAAAGGGTACTCAAAATACACTCTTTAATAGAATTTTTTCTTTCTCTTTAAGCTACCATGTTTCTTGAAAACTGGAAGAGATTACAGATGCGGCTGGGCTACTTCTGGGACCTGACTGGTATAGAAGAGGAAGAAGTGAGTTCCCTTGCATACTTCTCTGGCTCCTTGCTTTGTTTCACCCTGCAAATATATCTTCATGAGTGAGATGACCACTTACACTTGCTGTCACATCAGCCAGTCCCTGGCTCCATGGTCTTAACCACAGTTGATATGCACTGAGGTCAACAGTGCAAATCCCCACTCATCTCTTGAGACATTGGACCTGATGGGCAGTCAGATGTCCTAGGGACCCTCTCTGGAAAAAGAGATGGCACAAGAGAAAAGCCTTTGTGGTAGCTTTGAGATTTAACTTAACATTCTTCTACCTCCCATTTCATGGGTGCATGAAGCCAGAGAGTAGGACTCACTCTCATGTAACCCAGAGCGTATATCTGTCAGAATGCTTCTGTAAGCCTGCTGAGGGTCAAGGGAGAGGTATGGGTGCCAGATGCTGATTGCCTTTGATGCGTGTGGAAGAAGAAAGAACCACTGAACTATTACAGTGTAAGCCAGTACAGCATGGGTGAAACTAGAGGATGAGCTAAGGGCAAAGGGTAGGTTCTTCTAGAAGGGTCTTCTCTAGTTTTATGGACAGACGATATTTAAAGGTTGAAAACAAATGAGCCTTCCCTCTGGGCTCTTATGAGAACTAGGGCCCCAGTCCTGATGTTTGTGAGCTGGCAATGAGTAGTGAGTGCGTGGTTGCTCACAGTTCTTATCTATTCCCACTCACCACCACTGACTGAAAGTAGATGTGAATATTGGATAGGGGCTCCTGGTAGTGTGGACATTGTTGATGAAGTGCTGGGGACAGTGTCTGGAAAGACCAGGAGGCTTTTTCATTTGCCTGAGGATTCACTTGCAAAGGCTGGCCACAAGCATAATGGTGACTACATGGAAAGCACGCCTTTTCTGGATTCTTCCACAGTAACTGATGTGCTTTGCTTTAGCCTGGGGATCACTGGTTTTGTGGCCCTGATGGTTTTTTTTTTTAATTTTTTTATTGTTATGTTAATCACCATACATCACATCATTAGTTCTTGATGTAGTGTTCCATGATTCATTGTTTGTGCATAACACCCAGTGCTCCACGCAGAATGTGCCCTCTTTAATACCCATCACCAGGCTAACCCATCCCCCCCCCCAGAACCCTCAGTTTGTTTTTCAGAGTCCATCGTCTCTCATGGTTTGTCTCCCCCTCCGACTTACTCCCCTTCATTCTTCCCCTCCTGCTATCTTCTTCTTTTTCTTTTTTTTAACATATGTTGCATTATTTGTTTCAGAAGTACAGATCCGTGATTCATCAGTCTTGTACAATTCACAGTGCTCACCATAGCACATACCCTCCCCCATGTCTATCACCCAGCCACCCCATCCCTTCCACCCCCCACCACTCCAGCAACACTCAGTTTGTTTCCTGAGATTAAGAATTCCTCATATCAGTGAGGTCATATGATACATCTCTTTCTCTGATTGACTTATTTCACTCAGCATAACCCCCTCCAGTTCCATTCACGTCGTTGCAAATGGCAAGATCTCATTCCTTTTGATGGCTGCATAATATTCCATTGTGTATATATACCACCTCTTCTTTATCCATTCATCTGTCGATGGACATCTTGGCTCTTTCCACAGTTTGGCTATTGTGGACATTGCTGCTATAAACATTGGGGTGCACGTACCCCTTCGGATCCCCACGTTTGTATCTTTGTGGTAAATACCCAGTAATGCAATTGCTAGATCGTATGGTAGTTCTATTTTCAACTGTTGGAAGAACCTCCATACTGTTTTCCAGAGGGGTTGTACCAGCTTGCATTCCCACCAACAGTGTAGGAGGGTTCCCCCTTTCTCCGCATCCCCGCCAACATCTGTCGTTTCCTGACTTGTTAATTTTAGCCATTCTGACGGGTGTGAGGTGGTATCTCATTGAGGTTTTGATTTGGATTTCCCTGATGCCGAGCGATGTTGAGCACTTTTTCATGTGTCTGTTAGCCATTTGGATGTCTTCTTTGCAAAAATGTCTGTTCATGTCTGCTGCCCATTTCTTGATTGGATTATTTGTTCTTTGGGTGTTGAGTTTGATAAGTTCTTTATAGATGTTGGATACTAGCCCTTTATCTGATATGTCATTTGCCAATATTTTCTCCCATTCTGTCGATTGTCTTTTGGTTTTGTGGACTGTTTCTTTTGCTGTGCAAAAGCTTTTTATCTAGATGAAATCCCAATAGCTCATTTTTGCCCTGGCTTCCCTTGCCTTTGCGATGTTTCTAGAAAGAAGTTGCTGTGGCTGAGGTCGAAGAGGTTGCTACCTGTGTTCTCCTTTAGGATTTTGATGGACTCCTGTCTCACATTTAGGTCTTTCAACCATTTGGAGTCTATTTTTGTGTGTGGTATAAGGAAATGGTCCGGTTTCATTCTTCTGCATGTGGCTGTCCAATTTTCCCAACACCATTTGTTGAAGAGACTGTCTTTTTGCCATTGGACATTCTTTCCTGCTTTGTCAAAGATTAGTTGACCATAGAGATGAGGGTCCATTTGTGGGCTCTCTATTCTGTTCCATTGATCTATGTGTCTGTTTCTGTGCCAGTACCATACTGTCTTGATGATGACAGCTTTGTAATAGAGCTGGAAGTCCGGAATTGTGATGCCGCCAGCTTTGCTTTTCTTTTTCAACATTCCTCTGGCTATTCGGGGTCTCTTCTGGTTCCATGCAAATGGTAGGATTATTTGTTCCATTTCTCTGAAAAAAGTGGATGGTATTTTGATGGGGATTGCATTGAATGTGTAGATTGTTCTAGGTAGCATTGACATCTTCACAATATTTGTTCTTCCAATCATGAGCATGGAACGTTTTTCCATTTCTTTGTGTCTTCTTCAGTTTCTTTCATGAGTATTTTATAGTTTTCTGAGTACAGATCCTTTGCCTCTTTGGTTAAATTTATTCCTAGGTATCTTATGGTTTTGGGTGCAATTGTAAATGAGATCGACTCCTTGATTTGTCTCTCTTCTGTCTTGTTGTTGGTGTATAGGAATGCCACTGATTTCTGTGCATTGATTTTATATCCTGCCACTTGACTGAATTCCTGTATGAGTTCTAGCAGTTTTGGGGTGGAGTCTTTTGGGTTTTCCACGTACAGTATCATATCATCTGCAAAGAGTGAGAGTTTGACTTCCTCTTTGCCGATTTGGATGCCTTTGATTTCTTTTTGTTGTCTGATTGCTGTGGCTAGGACTTCTAATACTATGTAGAATAGCAGTGATGAGAGTGGACATCCCTGCCGCATTCCTGACCTTAGGGGAAAAGCTCTCAGCTTTTCCCCATTGAGAATGATATTCGCTGTAGGTTTTTCATAGATGGTTTTTATGATATTGAGGTATGTACCCTCTATCCCTATACTCTGAAGAGTTTTGATCAAGAAAGGATGCTGTACTTTGTCAAATGCTTTTTCTGCATCTATTGAGAGGCTCATATGATTCTTGTTCTTTCTTTTGTTAATGTATTGTATCACGTTGATTGATTTGCGGATGTTGAACCA
>NW_027398478.1:0-11277 GCF_003265705.2 Callorhinus ursinus | reverse complement strand
CGCACTCAGGCACCCCCGGTCTCTCCGTGACCCCAAGGGTCCTGAGACCACACTGTCCCGGGAGGATTCCACCCCCCGCTTAGCCACTGCAGCGACGTCCCTCCGCCGAGCCAACTTCTAAAAGGTCAGATTTTGTGCTCCGCGGCTCTAGCACTTGCCAGAAGCGGCCGGCGGAGGCCCCTCCCCCGCCGTCTATCCTCCCGAATATCGCCTCGGATTCACTTCTCCGCACGCCCTACCTTCCAGTAAGTGGTCGCTTCTCTGTTCAGAGTTGTTGCTACTCTCCTGTTCGATCTCCTGTTGAGTTCGTAGGTGTTCAGAATGGTTTGATCCCTATTCAGCTGAATTCCTGAGACCAGACAAAATCTAGGTCTCCTACTCCTCCGCCATCTTGCTCCGCCCCTATCTGTGATATTCTTGCAGACCTTCCTTTATCTACCTCCTCCTTGATCCCATATGCTTCTGGATAGTCCTCCTTTTCTGTTGAATTTCAAGTTCTTGTGGACTTTTTAGCATTTAAAGCCAAGGTGCTGGGCTTGAGAAAACCCTGTTCGCTTCCAGGTCATCTGGCTCTTCCATAGATCTAAAAGATCACCATAAGCGACCAGGTTTGTTGTGGTGGTCATTACAATGTCACACCTGCCTTGGGCACAGTACAAGTACAAAACTGACCCTGCTTGGGTGGTATGCAAAGTTGACCTGAAGGGCCTGGAGACGCAGTCCAAGCCACAAAACCACACAGTCTGAATGCTGTGTGCCTAGCTCCATCCACTTTGCTCCAATTGGTACTGGCTTCCCCCTTGGCCTCCACTGCCATGTACCAAGTGTGATTCACCACCTCTCCACCCGGATGCAGGCGATTTCAGAGCCACCCACCTGTGGCTGGGCTGTGGGTGCGGCTGTGGTAGGGGGAGGCCACTTGATGAAGAGGGGATAGCTGCCCCTATAGCCGGGTGTGAGGTTGGCTGATGGAATCATAGCCTGGGCTGGGCCTTTCTTAACCCAAAAATCATGATGAAGCCTCTGGGGCTGTACAGGATGTTCTGACCTGCCTTCCGGTTATTCCAACCACCCATGCCCCTGACAGATCTGTGTGTGTGGAGGCCATCCTGCAGCTTCTCCTTCTCTATTGACTTTCATGGATTTTAGGTTGAAGTAGAGCCTTTCAGGATGATGGGGGTTCCGTGGAAGGAGGAGGCAGGGCTTTCCCAAAACGTGTCTTCTGTGATCGCTGACCACCAAGCCGCCTGGCTGTAGCCTACAGGATTGTACCTACACTGCAGGAGGCCCATGTGAACCTCATTGACCTCGATTTTGTAACTCCACCCAGTGGTACAAAGGGCACATTTGTTTAACCAATGTGTGTGCAGGGTACCCTGAAGGCAAGATCGACACCTGTTGGGTAACTTCCCTTCGGGGGCCCCTTTCCCTGCCAACAACTCTTTTGTGAATCCCTGAACTCCACTCCCTCCAGGGCCCTGCTTCAGTGACCCTGTCCGCCGTCCCATCTTGTAGCAGTGAGGATGGGAGGTGATACCTGGGGCCCCTACAAAGAACCAGTCACCACACAGAAAGCTTTATCCCACCGTGACACAGAGATCATACCAACCGAACACCACCCTGGAAGAGAATGCTTACCTCCCCTCACCAGAATACAAAACCTTCCAATCCACTTGTACACACATGCCCATGCATGCATAAAGCCTCATACGTGGACACATGGGTCGCTGATCTTCCCTCCTCACTGCAAGGAGAACCATGACAATCCATCCCCTTCTCAGATCCACCAGAAGCTGTTGATACCAACTCAAAGCTTACCACTACCCCTTGTGTTCATGGCAGCAAGAAGCCATGTGACTGAACAAACTCTCCTTCCAAAGGCTATGGCCCATTTGGGCAGGGGAAAAGAGGCTCAGACAGAGAGTGACTTCTGTGTCCTTCTGGGCAGTGGGACAGCGGCAGCCTTCTCATGTGCAGAGACAACGTGGAAACACCTATGTGCTCGTGGGAGTCACAAGCTGGAGGTAGGTTGTGCCCGAACTAAGTGCCCCGGAGTCTACATGGCCACCTGGCCCTATCTGAACAGGACTGCTTCCAAGATCGGTTCTAATGCCTTGCACATGGCTCAGTTGCCCACCCCTCCCCATCCGACTTCTCAAGCAAGCCCGGTTAGACAACCCTCTGCCCGCCCTTCTGCTCGCCCTCCTTGGTACTTCCAATGTCCTCCTCGACCTCCTCCCAGCCCCCCTGCATCTCGACCTCGACCCAAACCCCCGGCGCCAACCCCAGCCCCACCCCCAACCCCACCTGCTCCCCCACCTATCACTAAAGCTCCCCAAGTACTTTATGTTGCCAAGCGACTACAGCAACTCACAGAAATCTTGAAGGGGAAGACCTTTTTCTAAAGAAAAGGTGTATTAAAAAATGGAGAACCCAGATCTCCCAGAATAGACCGCCGTCTCCTGATCTGACCCCACTCCAAACAGACACAGTGAGCCCTTTACACCCAAGAAAACAAAGATGAAATAAATAAATATAAACATAAATATAGATATATAAATTATATCTATATCTATCTATCTATCTATCTATCTATCTATCTATCTATCTATCCATCCATCTAATCTATGAAGGGATAATTTCTGGACTTCCTCCTACCTGCCCTCCCCAACTCAATCCAAACCCTCCCGCAGCAAATCCATCTTCCCTCTGTCACCCTCCAACAGGGTAGAATTGCTTGTGTGTTGGGGGTCATTGTGGTTTCCTAAATCTTGATTTTTGAAGTTGGAAAAGGTATCTGTGGTGACAGGCCAGGTATGGTCTGGATCTCACACTCAGAGTCTCTGCTTATTAAATCAGTGCAGATGGGCCCTGGAGCACTTCTGTGAGGTGAGCTGACTCAGAAGGAGGGGTGTGGTTCTGAATCCATTGGAAGAATGACCGCAGTCTGAAGTTTTGTAGCGTGGCCATCTGATGCTCAGTCCACATGGCCAACCCCAGGCAGGAGTCCGCTCTCAAACAGAATTGCTTATGTCCATCTATGAATTCCTGAGAAAGAGATCTCGATGGCCTCAGGTCAACTGCCTACTCTGCTCAGGGCCCAGATCAAGCCTATTTGCTGGATTAGCCACTTGAGAAATAAAGATGGCAGGCTCCAGAAAGAAACCCCCGGGCTCCTGGCTGGGCAGTTGCTGAAACAAGCAAAAATCTCATACCTGTTCACCTGTTCACTGTGTGCACATGTTTCAAGTGCAAGACGGTCCTATGTTCTGGTTGCAAAGACAGATGGCATAGGGTACAGGAGCATGAGGGAGGAACTTTGGGTGCGGAAGACCACGGACCCTGTCTTTTCCTGTTGGGGCTGCAACAGGGACTGATGAACTAGGCATGATTATTTTCAGGATTCAACACTCTGTCTGGGTTCATACAAACCCCCTGCTTTACCCCTCATCTGCTATGTGGCCCTGGGAATATGGCCAGAGTGTTGTGTGACAATGAAATTAGGACAGATGTGAAGCTTTCAGAGCAGAGCATGACATGCCATACTTGCTTAGAGATGTGGGCTCTAGAGCCAACGGGTGATGAGATGCTCGGTAACCTTATACTTATTCAGGGGCACTCGGGTGTATATCGTCTGTGCACTTATGAGCCCTGGAATGCCTAGGCTATCTAAGAGGACTTGCAAATTGATCTGGGTGGCCCATGGCTCTGTAGTGTATTAACATTTGATAAAATAAAAAAACAAATTTTATCTGCCTTCACTGAGAGCCAACATTACTAAGATTAGAATTGGCATGTCCATGATTCCTTTCGTTGGCTTTCGTCTGTTTCTTCTGAAGTCAGTTTCTTAATCTCCCTACTGGGTATATAAGCTTTGTACCCTGGGGTCAGACACCAGGTACTCTATAAATACTGAACAAAACTCAATGTCAGTCACAGAGTGAGACAAACCCCAAGCCATAGGCTACATGGTCCAAAGAGCAGAAACAGCCATGGCAGCAACTCAGGACCTGCCCTAATCCTTCCTGGGCAGTCCTGAACCCTGAGCTTGCAGAGGGGAATGCTGTGGCAAGATGTGCTCAGGCTAGGGAGTAGGGGTGGGTGTGGAGGATTTGGGACAAATTTGGAGGAGCTTTAGTACCAGTGGTTTCTTTCCACCTAGAGATCATTCCTCCTCCTCAGAACTTCCCAGGATCCAGAGGGGATTCTCCTGGCACTCTCTCCTTTCATATGCTCAAATCCTTGTCCTTAGTTTTTCCCTTCTCTCCACATTGGGCCTGTCATCTGTAGCTGACATTTGGTTCTCCTTCCTGGGGAGACAGTGCTTATGCTCAGGGAGCACTGATGGAAGGGCATGGATTGAGTAGAGCCTGCAGAATCCGATTGATGGTTTCTTGTCTATCTTCCGAAACTTTCCATGCCCACGAATAGATTTACGTATAACACTCTTCTTATTTAGTCACTCTTCATACTGCTCTGACTTCCTGTTTCATTTAGCAAATTAGAGTTACATTCGTATTAACACACAGGGACTCTCCTTCTCAAAATTATGTTGTGCGGTAGGGGTACTTACGAGATATAGTGCCACCTTTCCTTCCTGGTAGGGTTTATCTAGCCCCCTGCTTTAGATTTCCCTCAATGTAATCATTTCCCCACATATAAACCAAAACTGGTTTATATCAAATTCACTGATTTTTGCAAAATGAATAGATGTTCCAATTGTCCTTTTTTTAAAAATTATGAATGAATTTGTTGACAAGTGAAGTGAGACTCTCTGATCTGCCTTCATATCCCTGTGGATACTCTAACCCTGAAAATGGCTTACAGGTCCCAGAGCAGATACTGCTGCACACAGAGACAAGAAGAACAGGGGAAAACTGGACACACTGTACAATGAGACAGCACCAAGGGGTATCTAGGCAACTGAGGGATATGCTCACTGTTTCTCTGTGGGATGGTTTAGGCAAATGATAAGTATTTTTCTAAAAAGCAGAATTCACAATGACTTTTACTGCTAAGAACAGTAACAAGATGATATGACGGTGGCTAAATCTGTGCACGTGGTAAAAACCTGACTCCTGAGCATTCGGGAATAACAGACCTAAGATGTGTGTAGGCACAAGTTCTAATTGCGAATTTGATCCATATGAGAATTTCTTTTAAGATTTATTTATTTATTTGTTTATTTGAGAGAGAGAGAGATAGCAAGAGAGAGAGCATGAGCAGAAAGAAGATGCAGAGGCAGAGGGAGAAGCAGGCTCCCCACTGAGCAGGAAGCCCGATGTGGGACTTGATCCCTGGACCCTAAGATGATGACCTGAGCCGAAGCCAGATGTTGAACCGACTGAGCCACTCAGGCACCCCCAATATAAGAAATCTTATATTTACAGGGAAAAACTGATCCCAATGAATATAATTTTAGTACATTTTATATGGAAGTGGAAAAAATGGAGGTTGTTCATCTTTAATATATAGAAAACTCATCAAGAAACAGAAATTAGCCTAATGGAGTTTTCTCCTGAAACTATATTCTTGGTAAAGAATCGTAAGTGACCTGTTTCTGGCCACTATAGTTGGGCCTGTGTACTTCTCTTGGGTAGGTATTCAGATAGTGGAATGGCTGGGTTATATGGCAGGTGTAAGTTTTGACATATGAATGCACCCAGGAAACCAGCACCACAATCAACATAGTGAACCTGTCCACACTCCAAAGGCTTCCTTGGAGTGCACTGTAATGCCTCCAGCCCCTTCCCTCCCCGGCCCTAGTAACTTCTGCTCTGTTTCTCTCACTGTGTATCTGTTTGCATTTAAAAAAATTAATAAATGCAATCATACAGCGAATGCACTTTTTTTTTTTTTGGTCTAGATTCTTTCACTCAGCATAATCATTTTGAGGTTTATCCATGTGGCAGTGTGTTCCAGTGCTTGTGGACTGGACAGTCCTTGTGTCTCGTCCTTGTTGCCACCCAGCGCTCCACTATGTGACTGCCCCACAATTTGTTTCTCTAACCAGGTAATGGACTTTACAGTTCAAGTTCATTAGAAATAAAGCAGCTATGAGGATTTGTACACAAGTTTTTGTGTGGACATATGCCTTCATGTTTCCTGGCTAAGTACCTACACGCAGGATCATATGGTACGTGTATGGTGAGCACTTTTAAAACCTGCCAAAACGTGTCTTCAAGACAGTTTCAACACTTTACATCCCCATCAGCTCCTCCAGTTCAGAGTTCCAGTTCCTCCAGCTCCTTGCCAACACATGGTGTGCTCCGTCTTTTTGTTTTAATTTAATCATTAAAAACAATTTAAAAGATTTTATTTATTTATTTGAGAGAGAGAGAGCACAAGCGAGCACAAGGAGGAGGAGGGGCAGAGGGACAGGGGGACCAGACTCCCCGCTGAGCAAGGGAGACTGACATGGGGCTTAATCCCAGGACCCGGGGATCATGACCTGAGCCGAAGGCAGTCACTTAACCTACTGAGCCACCAAGGTGGCCCGAATTTTAGCCATTCTTATAGGTGTGTAATAATATGTCATGTGTGAGGTTTTTATCCACAAATGTAGTCTATATATATATTTAAAGCATTCTAAATGAATATAGTTAAGATTTATCATGAGGTAATAGGGCAGTAACTCTTGACAGTAGCAAAATGTGGGAGTGCACATAGGGAAAGGAGGAGGTAGAAATAAGCATAAAATTAAATTCATTCAAACAGAATTTGGATTTTTCAAGCATCACAAACATCGATGGAAAATATCGGAAAGACATACCAATAGCAACAGTCATAGAAAAATTTCTCCATTAAGCCAGGCCTATCCTATATAAAGATATTCCAAAGTATCCAAACTCTCAGAGCTTCCCTGTCTGCTGAAGTTACTACACCCAAATAGAACACTTTATATTTAAAACAAAATCCTCAGAGTGTGAGACTGGCTCAGTCAGTAGAGTGTGTGACACTTGATCTTCGGGTCCTGAGTTCAACCCCATGTTACATTGTAGAGATTACTCTTTTAAAAAGATACTAAAGAAACCCAAATTTAGCACAAGTCAACAATTTGCCCACAGTCAGTTCACCCTCCACTTTTAGGGTGATGATAACTTTGCTCTTCACAAGAAGCATCATGTGTCACCTTATTGACCTTTATACGGTTTGTTTATGTCCAATGTATGCTTTGATCTTGCCCCACTAATTATTTCTCCCCAAAGCTCTAGAGAACCCCAGTTTTGATCTGCATGCTCAGGGAGAATTCATTCATGTCCATGATATTTTCATAAAGAAGAAGAGAGACAATGCAGAGCCCAGGGGTGGGACCTACCCAGACAGCCCTTGCATCTGTCCTGGAAGGGTTGAGCTATCACTGAACTGACTTTGTTAGGCAAATGTGTGCCACTGTGCCAAAGAGATGCTAAATGCCATGCTCAGACAGATTTGGGAGGGTGGCTGGGCCAAAAGATTGCTCAGGCTGTATATGACAGGAATATAAAATTGGTTAATTTAATTTTGGATTTTTTAATTTCTGAGATATGAATCCAAACTTCCATAACTTTTCCTTGAGGAATATGACTTAAGTGTTGCATTATATTAACGCAGTCAAAATGTTCTCTCGTGAATACAGTACGGTCATTGTGACGTGGCTCTAGGGATGTTGAGCAGGCTGTCCTATCATTGCAGCCCTACTTCATCCCTCAGTCACTGAAACGCTATTACTCACCCTAAAGTTACATACTGTACACACAGACACAGGATTGTGAAGACCACTTTGTTGAATATAGGCCACTTCCAAAATTACAGTCAACATTCCTAAAAGCAAATAAAACAAATCATTCTACACATTGCTTCTTTAGTGCAAAGCCTTTGAAAACAACCTTATTCAGAAAAGTGGTGCTCTGTATTTGGCTAGCTATTACCCTAGTCATGCGAGATCCATCTATAAGAAAGTAAGGAAGGAACAAATTAATAGTAGAAATATAAAAATTTGAAAATTATATTTGGATCCTATGAGTTTAAGCAAATGTTAGCTGACAGCTGCAACAGACCAAGATTTAATGAGCATTCCAATCATTTCAAACCTTATACTGTTCTTTGTAAAGGAAATAAATTCTCTGATACCACTGCTATCTCCTCTAGGTAAATTGTTTAGTGTGAGTCTATCCAAGGCCTGTGATTGCTATCTCCTAACTCTGCCATATGCGCCCAGGCACTCTGAGAGCTATACAGGACATGGTACACTTGAAAAAGTTCAAACAGCACTTCTCTGTGAGGTCTGGTTCAGAAGACCACAAAATCCACCAGAAGTGAACTTCCAAAACATTTTTCCACACTGAAGATGATAAACGGATCTCATGTGATCACAAATTCTACAGAGGCCACAAAATGTTAGAATAAACTGGCCTTTAGGGTTGGTGATTCATTAATACCTAAAATCTGTTTTTGTGTCTTAGTAAAATTATCATTACTTCATCTGATAAAGGAATAAATCTACTTATAAAACTGGACTTTTGAATAGATTCAGACCTTCTTTCTCAGATTTTCTTCTTAAATCTGCAAACCCATTTGAGGTAAAGAGGAAGGACCTATGTAGTTTGAAAATATTTTCTTTAGCTGTCTGCAAATTAACTGATTAATTCATACTCAGTGCAGGAACAATGTATCAGTTCACACCAGATCCTGAGAAGGCACTGAGAAATCTGACAAGAGCATAACCAGGAGTGTTCCCACTCTTACTTTCTGAATAGTGAACATCAAAATTGTAGATACTTATAATAAATGTATACTACACCACGAGCATCTTTAGCAGAGGTGTTGCAGGATATATTATAACAATGTTTTAAACCACAAATGCTACGGGCGCCTGGTTGGCTCAACAGGTTGAGCATCTGGCTCTAGGTCTTGGCTCGGGTCATGAGCTCAGGGTCATGGGGTCAAGCCCCCCACGGAGCCCCACATTGGGTCACGCACTCAGTGAGGAGTCTGCTTGAGATTTTCTCCCTCCCTCTGCCCTTACCCCCGCCGCCCGCCCTCCATGCTCACATGTGTGCTCTCTCTCTCTCAAATACATAAATCTTAAAATAAACTGCAAATGCTAAATACACTATTTCAAATACTCCAATTTATGAATTAATATCTATGATGTAACAATGGCACTTTACCACAGTGATTGGAGTACAGTCCACTTTTTTGCCAATTTTATGAATAATTTCCTTAACTAACTGTACACTGACATAACACTTACATGCTTTCTTAGAAAATGTACTGTACACAGTTATAAGACTATAGAACTAAGCTTAATCATACTTTAATTAGAAAACTCACGTTTCTATTATGTTTCTGTTAAAGAAAAAACTGTGTTACTATAATACTTTAATGTAATGACTTTTGTTCAAGATTATGAAAAATTTGAATAACTTCTCTCAAGACCATTTCATTTCAAATTATAAAACTTGTTTAGTCAGCTGACCAGAAAGAAAGGAAATAAAAGGAAAATATTTGCCCAGATGAGGTAGAGAATGTTCACACAAATTCAAAGCATAGTTCTCTTGGTTGTTCTGTTTCATCCTTAACTGGGCCCAAACCAATTTTAAATCTGAGCTTAAATGAGCTTCTTCAATTCTTCTTCCAATAAGGCTCTGTCACTCCCATCTCCGGGTCAGGGAGTACTCAGGTCTCTGCAGAGTACTTTGTCTTTGGTTCCGTCCTGCTCGTCCAAGGACCACCAACACAGCCGTTTTGAGAAGGGGATGTAATCACTCTGCTGTTTTTACTCACAGTCAACACTGATTTCTGATTAGGCTTGCCACCATCATATCCAGTGGTAATGTCCTGTATACGCAACACAACAAGTATCCCACACAATATTGGATATTCTTTTGGAGAATAAAAACTGGCAAGCCTTTCAAATACACTTTTGATTTTAGTTGGATCACAACACAAGAAATAAGAAATCTTTGAAATATGATAACCATATTTTTCATAAATCTTAATCAGTTGCTGTTTCAATGTTACAGTCATGGTTTCCAAGTAAGACCATCTCAGAACAACAGCGGCAATACTCAACTCATCATTATGCAAAGGGAAGTTCCACACAGAAAACCAAAAACCCTTCAAATTCAAAAGGGCTTCTTTCCCATTTTCCAGGAGGCCTTTGTCCCCCTGCTAGTTTTTTTTTTTAAGATTTTATTTGAGAGCGAGAGACAGAGAGAGCATGACAGGGGGGGTGTGGGGGGCAGAAGGAGAGGGAGAAGCCGACTCCCCCCAGAGGATGGAGCTGACGATGCGGGGCTCCATCCCGGAACCCTGGGATCATGACCTGAGCTGAAGGCAGACGTTTAACTGACTGAGCCACCCAGGCGCCCCATCCTGTTCCCCTCCATTTTTCTTGAGAAATAATTGACATACATTGCTGTATAACTTTAAGATGTGCAGCAGGGTGGTTTGATTTACATCGATTGTGAAATGATCACCACAGTAGGTTCAGCCAACATCCATCTTCTCAATATGGATATAATAAAAAGAAAAGAAAAGAAAAGAATAGAAAAGAAAAGAAAAGAAAGGAGAGACATATTTTCGGTGAGATAAGAACTCCTAGGGCTAACTCTCACCTTGCACCTTGCTACAGTCATCAGGTTGCACCAAAGACCTCCATGACCATCCAGTCCAATGTCCATCCCCTAGCCAAGCTGCTGACGTGACAGCGTTCCCGTGGCCAGTCTCCTGAAGTGGTCACTGCCATCAGGATCTGTGGCGAGCACTATCTAGGCATTGTTGTCTCTGCCAGTCTCACAGAAAGTTCCAGCACTGAATCTACTTCTTCAGGCTTTGGGCATTTAACCGTAGACAATTTGCTCTTTTGTTTGGGGATTGTTTAGTTGTTTAGTTAAAAGGATACAATCCAGGAAGAGACACATGGAAGAGATGAATAGGGCAAAGTATGTGGGGAAATGGCTGTGGAGCTTCGCGTTCTCTCAAGACCCCCACCCTCCCAGCACTGCCATGAGCTCACCAACCTGGAAATCCTCTGATTTCCATGTGCATTTCCCTAAAGGCTAGTGATGTTAAGCATATTTTCATGTGCTGACTGCCATTGACATATCTTCTCTGGTGGTCTGTTCAAATCTTTTGCCTTTTTAAAATTTTTCATTATCTTATTATTTTAGAGTTTTGAGAGTTCTTTTTATATACCGAAAATAAGTCCTCTATCAGATATATGCTTTGTAAATATTTTCTCCCAGTCTGTCGCTTTTTTTAATTCTCTAAATAGTGTCTTTTTATTTTTTT
>NW_027398477.1:0-11288 GCF_003265705.2 Callorhinus ursinus | reverse complement strand
AGCCTGGGTTGTCCACAAAGACTTACTAAAGAGGTGATATCTATGCTGAACCTGAATGACAGACAAGAAGGAGCCAGGCTAAGAGCCAGGGAAAGCATTCCAGGCAGAGAGCATAACCAATGTACAGGACCTGAGGTGGGTCTGAATCTAGCTTGTTTGAGGATCAAAGACCTTGGGGGTACAGCACAATGCATGAGGGCTAACTGGTAAAGGTATTTTGAATACACAAAGTTTTAGATGCCCTTTAGATACCCAAAAGGAGGTATCAAACAGGTATGTGCTTCTCAAACTTTAGCGAGCATATGAGTCCTGGGATGGAGCTTTAGAGACTATTTCTCCAAAGGTCCCAAGCAATGGTAATCCTGCTGGCTGTGGAATACATTTTGACTGGTAGGACAATTTTTTTTAACATTTTATTTATTTATTTGAGAGAGAGAATGAGATAGAATACATGAGAGGGGGAAGGATCAGAGGGAGAAGCAGACTCCCTGCTCAGCAGGGAGCCCAATGCGGGACTCGATCCTGGGACTCCAGGATCATGACCTGAGCCAAAGGCAGTTGCTTAATCAACTGAGCCACCCAGGCACCCTGGTAGGACAATTTTTATTTGCGGTATGTAGTTAAGCACAAAGGAGAGAGGGAGGAGACCAAAATACAGAGGTAGAGGCCATGGGATCAGAGAGTTGGTGGGACATGCATAGAGGGGTCCCTAGGAACCAACAAGTGCTTCCAGGAGGTGGAATGTCAAACAGAGTGGTAAAGGTAGCATGAGGACAGATACTTACACATGAACTTCGCACACAACAGCCCCTGAAAAACTTGGATGGAGTAAGATAAATTCTAATATAGCTCTAGGTGGGTTTCAAGATTTACCATGCCTCTCCAACCCTCACTTCACCCCCTACTAAAGCTTGAAGACCTCACTTCCTATCTTCATGAAAAAAATTAGCAGGATCACCTACTTTCCCCTTAAAATGCATACCCCTCAACTTTAAACCTCCTGTTTCCATCCTTTGCTCCTGTCTCAGAGAAGCTAAATATGGTCTTTCCTTAGGGTTAACAGCCTCAATTCCTTACCATTTGATCATAAAATGTGATCCTGTCAGGTTTTTTTTCTCCACTTCGCTGATCTGTTCAAGGTCACCAATGACCTTAGTTGGTCTATCCTAATGGTTTATTCCCCTCTTAAGTTACTATTTAAGGAAGGGGCTCGTAATGTTCTTTCTAATGAAACATGAGGAGTTTGGGATGGGGGTTGGAAGATAATCTTCATTGATTAAAAAAAAAAAAAAAATTAGAATAAGACCCTCCACAGCTGCTGAGCTTTGTGTGGAATGTGAGGCTAGGAAGTGCACCAACCATCTTATGACCCTGGGGAGCAGGAGCCTGATGGTGAGCCAATACCCTGAGACAAAAAAGAGGACAATGCAGAGAAGCTTCTCACTTGGAACATATTGAGCTATTGAATTAAGTGATGGTGGAAAAGCAGTATTTCTGAAATACTGAAGAGAATTTTTCTTGCTGAAGCCTATCAAGTTAAGCTTTTTATTTGCACTTTATAGCAGCCTAACTGATGGACTCCAGCGTAGCAGAACGTACCTTCCTTTGAGCGGCTCAAGGCAGACAATAGCTTCTCACCCCCCTCTTCTGCCCTTTTCTCCCACCTTTCTTCCCCTCCTCCTCCCCCTCCCCCTCCATTCCTGAACCTTTCCTCTCTGCCTCCCTCCCTTGCCCAATATCTTCCTCCCTTTTTCCCTGTCTCCGAAACTATTCTTTTAACTTCTGGGTCTACCCCACATGGTACAAAACTTCTATCTTCTAGCCCGCAAAAGCAATTTGCAAATAATTACTGGTATTCACAGCAATTCCTCACTTGCCTGTTACTTCAATTCGGAAATCTGGCTGGTGCCCAGGCCTTCATTTTATCTCTTCTTGACAATTCTGGTAAGGATGATATTTGTGGCTAACTTATTCAATGTTGTATAAGCTGTCACTCATATCTGGAGTCGATCATTTTGGAGGTATGGGAGGCACATATATAGAAAAAGAATAGCCATATAAGTGCAGCTAGGAAGGAAGTAAATATTATAGTAATCAGAATAACATAAAAGGGCATCCTGCATTTTCTCAGAAAGTCCTAGTCAGTTACCATTGATTTGCTTGGTGAATTTCATGAATCCGGAACTTAGAAAATTTGTGGTTTTCAGAGGACTTCATCTTAGTTTTCATCTCTAATAGGTTATCAACATAAACATGTGATAAAACATGTTACATATTCTAGAACACAGGATATTTTTCTTAAGGGCGGATGCCATAAAAGATTGTTTTGATAAGTATCTTAGTAAAGTTCCTAATTGCTTTACCATTCGTAAGCCTTTCCCCAAAGCTAACTCTGGTATGGGTTTATGTGTGGGTTGTTGGGGTGGGTCCTACAGTGATTCCAAGTTTTCCTGGTTAGTTGAAATATGGCTTTGGGGGGATTCTGCCTGTGGACTTCAGGTAATTTTATGTGCTTAAGTGATTCCCGCCCCCCCCCAAACCAGAAATGAAACTCCAATCTAGCAGAAAGGTTTAGATGGTTTGGGTGGGGAAAGGATAACAAATAACTAAAACATGAACTTTCTTGTAGTGAGTATGAACAGGAAACATTGAGATATTCTCGAAAATGAATCTGTAGACTGAGATGTGCTCTAAGTGTGTGCTAACCTGTGCCCGGAGTTTCAGATTACTTGTTCTGCCTTCTGGAGAGTCCATGGTTTGTATTTCAAAGCAGCAAATCCTGGCTGTTTCTATAAGTAGTTTGCACCAACAGATCCTTTTCCAAATAGCTCAAAACTAAGAACCTCACAGTTCCATAAGAGAGGAAAACCCAGTCTCCTCAGAAGATGGGGTACATAGCCTACTGTGCACACTAGGGCAGGTATCCCATTCCTGCCCCAGTGCACAGGGCTGGTTCTCTTGAAGAAAGACCCACAGGGAGATATAACAGGTAGATCCATGAAGAGCTGTGATTTTGTTTGTTCCCTGCACTGCCCCCCTGCCAACACTAATCCAAATGCAAAGATTTACTTAGGATTCAGGATAACAAGCTCCTGCTCCAACACCCATCACAATCTGATGAGTTAGCCTCTTCCGTGGGTATTTAGTGTGGTTTTGTCAATTACCAATGTGCTTCCCTTGTGATTCTTACTATGAATCTCTTTAAAGTTAACTGAGTTGTAATCAGTACTTCTCATATTTTCTTGAATTTCTTTTTATTTCAATAGTTGTGATGAATATTTAATAGACAGTCCATAATGATCCTTTCATATTTCAAGTTATATTCAAATTTATTCAAAGATAAGATCACTAAGTATTACTAGAGAGGTCTACATAAATAATAGAACTGATAGTACAGACCTGCATTTAATAATTCTGTCCCCTTATGATTTGCCTAGGTTACAGAAATGTTTTTTCTTAACATAGTCTTCCTGCTCCTCTTCTCAACTTCGATATATTAATTTTTGTTATTTCTGGCAATGCTTCCTATTACAAGAGATAAAATTTCAGTCATTTCAACATTAAAAATAACCATAAAGTCAACCAAAAAAAATAATGTGATTTAATCAAAGTACCCTGAATCAATGGAAAACAGTTTTGTTTTTGTTTTTGTTTCCATGAATTAAAAACTGCCCTAATATTCTTAGGATCACAGTGACCTTTCCTTTGGCAATTTGGGTGTGATCTGAGAATTATCAAAGTGGATTATAATATATGTATCAATCTATTCTTAGCATTGCAACTGAAACATTGAGATGAAAGTCGGACCTTATATTTTTCAATAGTTGAGTAACACCATTCTGGTTTTTACCAAAATTGATGAAAGAGAAAATATGGTAAACTGGATGCATATAACAAACATGGGAGGTCATAATGTTTCCAGGATATGGCATCTTGCCATTGACCACAGCCTCTTGGAATAAGATAAATTCATTGAAATAGTTAACAGATGTTAGCCATACTAGAAATATAAAAGTTCTATTGCTAAAAATTATGTACGGTCAGATGGAGATTTGGCGCTTGGGCCATAATTTAACTGACTTGGCAAATGGAAAGTTGAGATGCAGAGGCATAATGCATAATATCAAGGCCACACACTTTGCACACTATGCAGGAGCTCATAAACTACTGACAATATGTATACTGTGCTAAGCCAGCTTGATTAAGTATTAACACAGCATTTGATACTTAGGGAAATCTGAAGTCAATTTTCACATCTACTAAATTAAAAAGTTATTTCTATAAGAGCAAAAGAGTAGACTTTTCTCCAAGTTCAAAAGCATGTCTACAAATCGTATTATTTAGCTTCAGCTTGTAATTTACCAATGATTGGTATTGCTTTCCACTGATTTTGTAATCTATCCAGTAATACTCTTTAAAATTATATTTTCCCACTCTTGTCTATCACTTCACATTTCAGAACAAGTTGACAGTAATGAATTTCAGATAAGTATCTGTAGCTGAAACCGATCTTTTCAGCCTTGAGTCAAGTTCATTCAAGTCAAGCATTGAAGGAGGCTTGTGCTACCTTAGAGTTTGTAGTTTTATTCACAGCTTTGCAAATAAAGTCACCAGCTTCCATCACTTTGTAAAGATTCACACCCTGTTAAGGGAAAGAAGGGATACCAGGTGGATTAGGGAGAAAGAAGACAAAACAGATTCCTTTTCATTTTATTAGTAGTCAATTAACAATTTGAAATTACTAAACAAAATTACTCATGTTGATTTGAGAGTAACATTTGTCTTCTTCATGAATCACATAATCAGCATTTTAGATTTTTTATTAAAGCATATCTTGAATCTGACTCTTATATAAAATCATAGGCTATCTATCCCTGAAAAAACTCAGTGTAATTCAGAGTAGTATCTAAATTCTAGGCAAGACAATAACAGAACTAGAAACAATCTACAAAAGACCAGTAGAGGGCAGTTAAAATTAGTATGGTTTGGAGGAGTTCATAGATAAGGACTTAAGAAAAAACCTTTTTACTATATAAACAAACAACTTGATAAACATATGAGCAATACAGGAAAAGTAACTATATAATTTTAATGATACTCAGAAACACTATCAGTATGATATTGAAGGAAGTAGTTATAGGTCAAATAAAATGAAGTACTACTTAGTACACATCTGGAACTTGTTTTTCTGAGAAGCTGTACTGTTTGAAAGCATAAACAGGATCAACAAAGGCTTAGGTAAATCCATGAATGACAGATAGGCGGTTGGGTATGAAGGCCAAGTTCAGGGCATGCTCCTCATTTCTTGGGCTTGGTGTAACAAAAGATCCCCATCAGTGTCTCCACCCAGCACCTCATCTGTCACTATAGGAGAGGTAGAGCATTAGGTGGATTACCCAGAGATTTGCCCTCAGGTAGCATTTCATAAACTCCTATGTCTTGCCTTAACATGGACTAGAAACAATGTGGACTTAAAATTGAACAGACTCAGGCTCCCTTGCTATTAAGTAGTTCTTTTTTTTTATTATTATGTTATGTTAATCACCATACATTACATCATTCGTGTTTGATGTAGTGTTCCATGATTCATTGTTTGTTTATAACACCCAGTGCTCCATGCAGAACGTGTTAAGTAGTTCTTAATATTTATGTAAGTCTGTCATTTTCTTAAAAGAGACAAATATAAATATAGGACCTTTTCATAACAGTGATCATGAGATCCTCGTTTTAATAGTCAATTCTCTCTAGAAATTTTTAGAGCAATGTTTCCTTTGTAGTTTACTTCTCCGTTTTTAAGAGTGATCAAGAAAATTATTCTGTAAAATGATACTTATAAATGATTCTCTTTGTCTTTTTGCTATAAAGTTGTTCTTCGGTTATCAACATTTGCTTTGGTTTGAGATTGTCTTGTCCTGGGAATGGCTTTGGGTAGACAATGTTAGGCACATTTTAGTTGACATCCTAAATGGAGTGCTATTTAAGTTTTATGAATAACTAGCTACATGTGTCTATCACTTTCGATTTACACCCAGCAAGGGATTATAGAAAGATCTTAGTCACCAGTGTTCTTTGCTTTCCAAGAATTCCATTGATAATAAGTATGTACTGGGATTTGCTGACATTTTACACAAAAAAAATCATTTTGACCTTTCTCTATCATTTTACCTAACAGATATCATTATAAAATAATATTGCATTTATTATTGAATCATTTGTCAGGTGCTTAAATATGTCTCATGTACTATGATATGTTTTACCTCATGTAAAATAAGGTTTCTGTCCTCAGGCTGTTTAGCGTCAAGCGGGCAATATGGACCCCTGTTGAGAGGAGTCCTGTATTATAATTAAAGTCACTGATAGAGATATGCTCAGGTGATTATGAGGGTGAGGGTGGGGCAGTAAACCCACTGAGGAAAAGAAAGAAGAGAGGAGTGTGTCAGGAAAGGGTGTGAGGAAAGGTACATTCTGACCCGAGTCTTACTTGGGGAGTGTGAGTCATTGAGAAAGGACAGAGGGGGCACTGCAGCCAGAACAGTACAAAACTTCTAAAAAATGCCATGCTGTATATGTAGAATGATGGGCAGAGATGACCTGAAAAGGCATGAAGAGGCCATATTAGGTGTGAGAACACAGCTTTGCTTTACAGGAAATGATAATCCACTGATGAGAACTCAAGTGGAAACAAGGCATATTCATATTTGTATTTGGGATGAAATCCTCTGATGATAGCATGGAAGATGAATTTAAAGGCAAGTCAGAAGTCTGCACACCAGTGTGGAGGATGAATACCCAGGAAAGAGCTAAGGAATTGTGCTGACATAGCTATAGCAAGGGTATTAAAGAACAACCAACCAAAATACCTTATAAGTCAAATTAGTGACTCTTGGTAAATGATATGGCATGGGGACCATAGTAACACTGGATCCTACAGAGAATCTTGGCTTTTAGCCTGGATAGCTGGTTGAATTGTAGCTCCTACCCCATGTAACAATTCTCTCCTTAAGTTTTGAATGCTTAGGAATGAAGCCATGGTTTATCTGCATTTCAGCCCTCAAGTTCTAGAACATGACCTGATACATAAGATGCACCATAGAATCAGCTGGGTTCAATTCAGTCATCTAAATCTCCAAGAAAGAATCTAATTTGCCTTAGTTTTTATCATGGCCATACATCTCTACCAGAAATGATTAAGCTACTGTAAATGAAATAATAGGTACTCCTAACCAGGAAAGATGGGCAATAGCTTTTGGTTGTTTATCCCAAGAGATACCCATCTCCTAGTGAATGTGATTGAGCATTTCTATGTAATGAGCATAGCTGTAATAATTTCTCGCTGGCTGCAGGGGAAGCTAGACACTGAAATAAGATCCTGATACAACCTCAGGGTAGGTTTAGAGGTAGAAGCACACAGGTTGGCTTGGAAGTCCTAAGGGAGGAACCTAACAATATGAGCCTGGGGGTTAGGCGGGGAGACACTAGAAGACTTTTGGGGATGGGTGCAGCTCAGTCTCCAGGTGAAATCGAGGATGGGGAATACGGCCATCTTAGTGGTGATGGAAGCAAGAGCCAAGAGTAGAGGTGAGAATAAAATGGTGTGGAAATGGGAACTACAGGCAAGTGGTACTGCAGGAGCTTTCATGTAGGTAGAGTGAAGTGAGAGAAGATGGGAGAGAGAGAGGGGTAAAATTCCATGTTGTAATCCAGATGAGGCTTTTACATCTCAGAAAACATTTTGAACTTCTAATCATCTCTGAACCTTTTTCTCTTATATTTTTGCCCTCCCCCCCGCAAAAAAAAAATCTGCCTTACAGACTAATAAGCAATGTTAACGAACATGTGGCAAAACAAAGTGCTAATTTGGGTGGATGCTATAGAGGATGTGACTTTTCAGGAACTTTTTTAAAGAGACAATTCTTGCTGTCCATTGTCTCACGTGCTAAGTAGTATTAAGCTCTCCTCTTTCTTGATCATTCCAATAGTGCCCTGGGCTCTTTTTCAGAAGCCCAATTGTCACTGCAAGAAAATCAAGTTCTGTTTCCTCCTAGGAAAACCTCCATCCAAAACAAAAGTGCAAAAACAGCAATCCTAATGGCGAAGACACAGACTCTCACTCACAGTGTGTGAAATCAAATGAGATGATACATGAAAAAGTACTTTGGAGGTCATGAAGCACTATAAAAATGTGAAATGGTAGTGTTATTGGTGATGGGGCTACAGCAGTAAGTTACTTTATAAAGCCCCCTAAAGAGTTTTTATTGTATTTTCCCCACTGTGCATTTTAGCAAACAGCAAAAGTGTAGTAAAACTTTGACCTTAAAATTGCTTCCCAAATCTGAGACACATTCCCATTTGTATCTGAAAGGCATGCATGAATATTAAAATATGTTAAATGACTTACTGTGCTGAGCCCCAAGCCATTAAGCATATATATCAAATCCTCAGTGGCTACATTTCCAGAAGCACCTTTTGCATAAGGGCAGCCACCTAATCCGGATACTGCCGAGTCCACCACATTAATCCCCATCTGGAAAACAAACCAGAACCTTTAGGGCTTGTCTATTTATGGCATGTAAATTGTTGAATTTCTCTTTAACCTGTTCCAAAGAGCAAATAAGCAAAATCTAAACCTGTTATCCAAACATACTCACTCACCTGCTGCTAGAACAGTCCCAGGGGTGCTGATTTCTTTTTTACCTAATCTTGTGTTTTAGGCTAACAGAAACTCGAAGGATCTCGGGAAGTAGAATAATCTTAGATCAAAATAAAATGGTGTTATTCATTGATAATCACATGATTGTAGGGGGTGAAGCTTGAAGTAAGATGAAGTCTTTCCCAGGTTGTATAGATTCTCTAATTCTCTAGTTCGATCCTAATACTATTATGTCAACACAAAATACTTCCAACACCGCAACTCAGAGTCAAGGTGCCTTAGAAGACTGGTGGTAGTGGTAGGGTCACTGTTTTAAATAGGATGTTTTAGGCTCAATTCACCCATTCAATTCACTTGATCTTTACTGAGCCATTATTTTGCGTACCCAGCCCTGCTTCTTTGGGAGAAATGAAGAGCTATTTGGGAGGCAAGACTTCCACTACTAACAATAGCACCATCTCACATTTACTGAGTCCTCATTAAGTGCTGGATATTATTCCTAACACCTTATGAATAGTAACTCATAATCTTCCCAAAAACCCCATGAGATAGATATCCTTCTGTCATCCCCAAATCACAGATGAAGAAACTCAGGTATAGCAGGATCACAAAATTTGCCAAGGTCACATCTGTCTCCAGAGAATTCACACTGGAATTTATGGTTTCTGGAAACAAGCAAATTGGTACAGGTCATGTATGTGGGGATATCAGAGGTAGGGGATATGTGTGTGCTGGAGATGTCCTTGAAGACATGATTACAGGGGTCTGAGAGCCCTGGAGATCAGAGGATTGGAGAAGACTGGAGAAGAGAGGCAGGGATGTCATACCTCTGTAAAAGGTGACAGTTGGATGATCAGAAGCTACCGAGAGGCATAATCTGATTATTCAACTCCTGGATATTAAAGAGAAAAAGTAACACGACTTCTGCTAAAATGAGAAGCCCCTAAAAGCAGAGATCTTAGGCAGCATGTTAGGTCAGCCATTCGCATTCCCAGAATCAGAACCATACATTGTGGCTACATCTCCAGAGTCAGCCTTACAAGACCTGGGCTCAGACTTGAGAATCTGAGTTTTTCACAAGATCACGGATGCTGCTCTTACTGCCAGTCTGGGGATCACACTTCCTTTTGTTTTTCTTTTTGATTAACTTTTTATTTTAGAAGAGCTTCAGATCTTAGGAAAGCTGGTGAAGAACAGAGCATTCCCATATATAATGCACCTAGTTTCCCATATTGTTACATTATCTTACATGATTTTGGTAAATCTGTCACAGCTGATGGACCATAATCGATATGGTATTAATGTCTACACGTGATTCCGATTTCCTTATTTTGAACTTGATGTTCTTGTCTGTCCTTCAGTTTGGATTTGTCCAATGTTTTTCGAATGGCTAGACTAGAATTCTGAAATACTTCGAGGAAGAACACAGAGGTGAAATGCCATTCTCAATACATCGTATTAAGGGTATATACTGTCAACAAGATTGATGACTGATAAGCACCTTGATCACCTGGCTGAGATAGTGTTTGTCAGGGTTCTGCAGTAAGGAAGGCTCCACTCCCCACTTTCCTGACTGTACTCTTTGGAGAAAAGTCACTATGTGCACCTCACACTTAAAGGTAGAGAGTATCTACAGAAATCACTTGGAATTCTTCCATTTGGGAGATTTGTATATTCTCCTCGATTTATTCAAACATTGTTTTTTATCAGTAGGGACTCAAGGTATTTTTTTTCAGTTTGATTTAGAATCCAATATTATATATTTTGTGGATCAGGTTGTTTAAGATTTGGTTTTTAGCAGCTCTTTCAGTTGGTTCCTGTGTCTTTTTGTCATAACAAAGGGACTGTGTTTTTTGAACCATTCTTCTAGATTTCCCCTTGAGACTTAAGAGAGCTACACCAAAGCCTACAAGGTTTAAAAAAAAATTTTTTTTTGGATGATAGACCAAAACGGTTAACAGAGGTGATCACTGGGTGGTATGATTACAGGTAATTTATTTTAATTCTGTTTGTCTTTATTTTCCAATTCCTTCACAATGAATGCAAATTATATATAAAGTATTAAAAAAAGGTTTCTGTAAACTTTCGCCTATGGTAGAATAACAGTATGTAAACAAGAATGAACATAAATGAATCCCAGGCTCATTTTCTTGATAAACATCATTCTTTTGCACCTAAGTGATCTTTCTAGGGTGTGAGACTGCAGGGTTAATCTGCATACAAAATCTTTAAATTTAAAGACATGATCTGAGTGAAAGGTTACCTGGAAAATGGCCTTTCCCTATTTCCTAGAATCTGAAGAGCTGTAGAGCTGGGGATTTTCTATCCGTAAGCTCTATTCCCAAGTTAATTGAATCAATTCTATGCACTATGTGGCTTTAAAGCAAATTTGAAGAGTTTTTTAAGTATATATTACCTGTGAGGGAGAACATAAAGATATTAATGTTTTAATATTCTTTTGAATTCTCTTTTTTTAAAAAAAATCATGGTACTACTTTAAAAGCACTTTTTATGCAGTATCTCCTAAATTCTGACCTCTATTAAATGTTCGATTCTACTTCCTAGAAATAAATCTTTTTTTTAAATTTTTAATTGTTATGTTAATCACCATATATTACATAATTTGTTTTGGTGTAGT
>NW_027398476.1:3071-11293 GCF_003265705.2 Callorhinus ursinus | reverse complement strand
CGTCCCCCCCCACCCCAGGGGCGGGGACGACGCGATCCTCCGCCCCCTCCTCTCCTCAGCCCTCAGCCCCTCCTTACCAGAGCCCGAAGGTGAAAACGCAGAGCAACCAACAGAGGTGGCTGCCCCGGGGGAGGCCACGCCTCTCTCCGCCCGCAGGCATGGAGTGCTCAGCGTCGCGCTGGTCGGGACGGAGGGGCTTGCTTGACTGGCCTTGTGCCCCCGTCGGAGCGCTTGCGCTGCAGCCCTCGGGAGGTTCCAGGCCAGGCCCGCGAAATGCTGGGATTGCCTGTCAGGGCAAAGGCGTTACTGGGACGTCCCCATGGCCACGGCGGGAGGAGCCAACACGCGTCGGCGGGACTGGGCTGTGAGCTCACTTCCTCGGGCCCGCACGGCCCTCGGGGCAGGCCGCGGGGCGTACGGCCTAGCGCCCCGTGACGGCCGGGGCCCTCCCCGTCGCGGCCATCTTCCCCGCGGAGAATGCCGGGCCCGCGGAGGGCGGGGCGGGGCGGGGGGGGGGGGGGGAAGGCCCCGGCCGGGGGGGGGGCCGGGGGGGGGGGGGGGGGGGGGGCGGGGGGGAAACGCCGCAGCCGCGGGGCATGCCGGGACCGGGGAGGGTTCCAGCGGCCGCGCCGCCCGGCGCAGGCGCGCGAGGTGCGGCCGGCTGGGTCCGCGGGCTGGGCTGCCGCTCGGCCCCGGGGTTTCGCTGGGACCCGGGCCTCGTGTGTGGTGCGAGGCGCCCCGGGCAGTCGCCCGTTGGCCCGTTCTGGGCGGGGAGAGCAGCGACACGGAAGGAAGAGTCCGTCGCTGCCTCCGAAAGCGCTGGGACTGCCCGTCAAGCCGCCGCCGGACCCCCGCGCTGCCGCGACGGTCCCGGGGGCGAGGCGACACTGCACTTCCTCCTCGCGGGGCGCGGTGTCTTCTTCTCGCGTGCTCATTTATTCTTAAGTGATTTTTTTGCGTAATCCCTGCGCCCCACGCGGGGCCTGAACCCACAGCCCGAGGTGAGGAGCCTCCCGCTCCCCCGGCCGAGCCGCCGGCGCCCCCGCTCCGGCTGATTGCGGACTGCCCCCGGGACGGGTGCTCTGATGAGCTCCTCGGACCTCCGCCCTCCGGCTCCCGCCCGTGGGAGTCCCACGAAGAATCGAGGCGGGGCTCTCCGGCGCTGTCTGCCTCTCAGTAGTGTCTAAAATGGAAAGGTTAATGTGCAGTTTCCAGGGTTTTTTGGCGAGATGCAAATGAAATGTGTAGTTAAGTATTTCCTTTATCCTCTAATTGCATTGGGTCCCATTACTATCCTACTTTTTGAATGCAACATTTAGGTCATTTTGGCCTTCAGTAATCCTGAGGAGTCCGGTTTTGTCCCTATTGTGTAAGTTGAGTAGAAGTGATTTCCAAGGTCACACAGCGCGTGAGTGGGAGAGCCCCGACGTTCAGTTCCAAGGCCAAAGATTCGTCCCTGCTTTCCACCCGCAAACCTCCACACAGATGAAACCAGAATTGCAGAGGCTTGGCCTGCACCCTGGGTTTATGCTTTACTGCCTGGTACTAGTCGCTATCGAACTCTGCCCGTATTTTCCTCCTAATTTTACATATACGTAGGTTTACAGCCTTCCAGACAATCAGACCGTGTAAGTTCAAGGAGGTACTTAAATTCATATAAATGTGGTCACTAATAGTAATCTGTCCCCCACTTCTCAAGATGAAAGGGCTTGTCCCCAGACTCTGTTAACCCTACCCCACATTCTCCTGTCCCAAGAAGTCTTCCTAGCCTAAATACGACAGCTGCTCCCTCCACCCCACAGCCCTAAGGGCTACAGCACTTCATTTTAGGATTAAGAGTATAACCAGCGCTATGTCCCACGAATTCTGTCTTCCCATCAGATGTAGAGCTGGCCCCTCAAAAGCAGAAACAATCAGACTGTGGAAAGGTCATTATTAGGTGGGAGTTGAGCCTGAGCTTTACTTTTCTTCTATTTGCTCGTTCCTTTAAGTTACTGTTTGTGCATGTCAATAGTTGTATGTTACAGGAAGTAGGTGTGAGTATTTTCCAGAAGCTTTTAGGAAAGTTTGGCTGAAATCTTCTAGCATCCTGTTACTTCTTATCAAACCTGACCACGTCTCTTGACAAGCTATGAGAGTCGTAAGCTCTCACTTCCCATAGGTGTATACCAAGCAACTGAGTAGGTCTCTACACTGAAACTGGATTTTAAAACATCTGCTCTGGGGTGTGATGTATATGTCAGTCAGTGTTCTTCCTGGGATTCACAAAATGCCAGCCTTTCCTCATAACCTTGAGCAAAGCACACCAGCTGGGCCCTTGACTCAGAGCCTGGGCCTGATCTTTACCCCATAGAAGTTTGGTATTTAACACGTGTATCCAATCATTCTGCAGTTCTTCTCCCAGCACGGTCACACTTTTTCCTGGTGTTGTGTTTTACCAACAAACAGCAGCACAGAAAGCTTTGCTGCTGACCCCAGGTTATGCCATCCATTTCCATGCCATAGGCGTGGGGATTTCTGAAGTGCCTTGAACTTCCTATCTGTAAATTAAACTTCTAATGGTATTTTGTGTAAGCGAAATGTGATATTTTCATTAATCCTGATAAAACGTCATCTGTGAAATAATTTTGCTGTTTAGAAACTACTGTGCAAGGGTGCAAGGGGGCTGTGTATGTTTTTGGGGACTGTGCGTCAAGCCTGAGTATTTGGGTGGTGGTTCTTTTGCATGCCTGCAGTTTTGCCTCTTATTCAGTACTTAGGAGCTGTTTTTGTTAAGATTTGCTTGTCCTTCTTGTAAGTTCCACCCAAACTTGACCATTGTATTTGGCACAAACTAAATGTTCAATAAAGATTTATGACTCGGGGGTGCCTGGGTGGCTCAGTCGTTAAGCTTCGGCTCAGGTCACCATCCCAGCACCCTGGGATTGAGTCCTGCATCGGGCTCCCTGCTCAGCAGGGAGCATGCTTCTCCCTCTTCCTCTGCCTGCCTGCCTGCCTACTTGTGATCTCTCTCTCTGTCAAATAAATAAGTAAAATCTTAAAAAAAAAAAAAAAAGATTTATGACTAGGGCACCTGGGTGGCTCAGTGAAGCGTCTGCCTTCGGCTCACGTCACGATCCCCAGGTCCTGGGACTGAGCCCCACGTCAGATTCCCTGCTCAGCAGGAAGCCTGCTTCTCCCTCTCCCACTCCGGCCCTTGTGCATACGCACTCTCTCTCTAATAAATAAATAACTTAAAAAAAAGATTTATGACTAAATGAACTTCTTCTGTGTCTCATTTTCCTCATCTATAAAAGTGGAAAATAATGCCTACCGGCTACCTAAAAGGATTGCTGGTGGAACCAGAGATGCTTGAAGAAATCATAGGATAAACAGTTCCTCGAGTCTAGGGCTGTCACTCCCCTGGGAAGGCCTAAGAGTCCTCTGGCAGCCAGGCAAGGCTCTGCCCATAAGGATCCTCTAAACCCCACGACGGAAAGAGGATGTCCGGACCTCCAGGTTCAGAGGACCTCCTTGCTCTTTTCCTCATCCATTCAGGGACAGGTCCTGGTGTCACAGGAACCCAGCCCACTTCTGGCAGCCCAACCACCTTAGAGGTAGGAATTGGGTCTGATGATGAAAGTCACCCAAACCAGGGACCTTTGTTGGGGGGGGGTTCATACTGAGCAAGACCATGCAGAGTCAGGGTCAAACCTAAGAGGGTGAGGTGAGTCAACCTCTCACACAACCCTAAAACCCGATCCAGTAACAACAAATCGACTGTTTATTTACATGTATGTGTGCCCTAAAAGCCCAGGGAAGGTCTGACGCCCAGGGCCGGTTCTTTTCCTTCCCCCGCCTCCCTTGGTTCCCTCGCCTCTCTCTCCCTCTTCCCCTCTCCTTCCCTCTCCAGTCTCCCTACTTCCCTTCTCTTGCCTTCCCATGTTCTCCTCCATTTGCTCCCTACTCTTCCACCATCTACCTACCTCTAGCCCCTCCAGGTCCCACCTGCTGTTTCTCCCCTGCCCACCCACAGCCCTGCCTCCCGCAGGTTCAGCCTCCAGGCCTAGGGTCCTCAGCCGAGGGAGCACTTGCTGGTGTTCTTCTTGTCACAAGCTTTCAGGTCAGTGCCAGGGGGCTTGTGGCTGTTTCCCTAGAAGTGGAAGGGCACTGGGATCAGGGTGACAAGAGCTGGCTGAGACTATACACTGTTCGAAGGGGACCCACCCTGGGGCGGTGTTAGCACTACTCCCCTCCTGGGCTTTCACTCCTAAGGCATACACGTGCACACAGCTGTGCCCGGTCCAGCAGAACCAACTCACCGGTCTCCGGCCTCCTGACTTGAGCAAGATGTCCCGGGCCAGGGAACTGAAAGCCTGGCGGGGAAAGCAGTGAGTGGTGAGAACAGGCTGGAGGGGAGGACGGGCTTGCTGTCCAACAGCTACCTCTGGGAGTGGGGGTGGACATGCGGGGGTGTCTCACCTCATCCACATTTGTGCTGGATTTGGCACTTGTCTCAAAGAATCGGATCCCATGCTCCCGAGCCAGCTGCGAAGTGGAGGGAGAAGAGAGGTGGGTAAAGAGTGGAGGCCCCTGGGATCCAACTCCGTCGCGGCCCGGCCTTCACCTTGACAGCCTGCTCCTTCTGCACCTTCCTCTTGGCCTCCATGTCACACTTGTTCCCCAGCAGCAGGCGTTCTACCCCAGCAGAGGCGTTCTGGCAGCAAAAGCATAGGAAGGGTAAGGTAGGTCCTGCTCGCCTTCCCGGTCCCCTCACCCTCCAGGTCCTACCTAGTCTCCTGTCTCTTCAGGAGTGTCTTTACCTCTTTGATGCTTTTCATCCAGTTCTGAATATTCTCGAAGGATTTCTCATCTGTGATGTCATACACTAGGATAATGCCCTGGGAGGTGGCAAGAGGTCACCATGGGGCCTTGGGCCACACTCCCCCATTTGGGCTTCCTGCAAGTTCTACCCGTGAAGCTACCCATTAGTCCATATGGGGCCCTCCGCCTCCCACACTCTGCCCCCTCCCCTTTTTCCTGCCCAACCCCTGCCCCTGGGGACTCATAAGCCTTCACTCTACTGCCTCACCCCTGTCCAGACCCACACCTCGTACCATGGCTCCTCGGTAATAGGCAGTAGTTATCGTCTTGAATCGCTCTTGGCCGGCTGTATCCCTGAAGAAATGGGATATTTTGTGGGGCAGGAGAGAGGGGATCGCTCTCCAAAGAGAGAATTCCCCCTGCTAAGAATTTACCTCTTGCGACAGGGTGGGGCTGAAAGGAACAGAATCAGAACACAGTGAAGGGGGAAGAGGAGGTGGAATGGCTGGGAGAGGGCACAGGCCTGAGGAACGAGGCCTTTCGGGTTATCTGCTGAACACTACTCTGTGCCAGGCGCCACCTTCGCCCTACCTTTGTGAGACGCACTTCATGGTCCATTTTACAAACGAGGACAGAGATTTCAAGAGGCTAAATAACTAATGAACCTCATTCTGCAGCAGAACCAGAATCCAAACCACAGTCTGCTCTGACCGGTTGCACCCTAAAGCTTCCTCAAGCCAGCAGCCGCTTCCACACTTTCAGAGTCTCCAGCTTCTTTTGGCAGGACAGCCCTCTATCCTCAGCTTTCTGGGCTCTCCGTCATTCACAGACAAAGTCTCCACTCTGCTACTTGCTGTGTACCTGCTTTAATGCCATTTCCATGTGGCAGCTCTGCACACAATTACTGTCAAGTTCAGAGAATGCTCTGGAGCCGGGAGAGGCAAGAGAGTTAGAAAACAGCTGAAAATAGTTGCGCGAGCTGGAAGAAAGTCGGAAGGACGACGTCTGAGTGAGGTGACAGGAAGTGGCCTGGGAGAAGTACCCGAAGGAGCGGTCGGGAGAGGGAGAGAGATGAAGCAACGTGGGAGGGAAACGGTGCTGGGAGGGAAATGAGGGAATGTGCCCAGCAGTCCTGGGGGTTCACTCACCAGACCTGCAATTTGATCTTCTTCCCCTCTACATTCACAGTGCGGATCTTGAAGTCAATTCCTAGGAGGGGAGCGCACACACTTAAGTTGAGACCCTGTGGGCACGTAGGGTGTTCGAGGGGAGACACGGGAACGGAGCAGCCCCAGTGCTAGGAATTCTGCAGGCCGGTGCACTTGGGAAGCAACCTTGTTGCAAGCGTAAAACGCGAATTTTCTCAAAGCTGTATTTGTCTAGTAAGCATATTGTTTCTACTGAGATGGTATAGCTCAGGGAGGGGGAGGTGATGGAAATTCCACAGGGAGACTTAAGGCACCTCTTAGGTCCACTCAGCCGCACCAGTTGACAGCTCTCTTAATTCAGTGTCTCCCTCAAAATATGACTTTCAGATTCCTCTTCCCTTCTGTTTTCCTAAAACCCTGTACTCTCAGTGCTCCAGCCACCCTCCAGCCCGACAGAATAAAGAGCCAGGAAAGAGGTAATGATGCCAGTTTGTGTGAGTTAACTAGCAGGCCACGCTTGCAAGCAAGAAAGAGTCCTCCTGAGACTGAACTAGGAAAGAGGGGCATTTTCCTTCCCTTTTCTTTTCTTTCTTTCTTTTTTTAAGATTTTATTTATTTATTTATTTATTTGACAGAGAGCGAGCACAAGCAGGGGGAGTGGCAGGCAGAGGCAGAGGGAGAAGCAGGCTCCCCACAGAGCAGGGAGCCCGATGTGCGGCTCCATCCCAGGACCCTGGGATCATGACCTGAGCTGAAGGCAGACGCTTAACCGACTGAGCTACCCAGTGCCCCTTTCCTTCCCTTTTCTAACCAGAATTGTTTTGAGACTCCCCTTGTTTTATTTCCCAGGCCAGAGGAGATGAAAAAAGACAAGAAGGGAGGAGGGGAGGCAGTGTTCTTAGTGGAAATGTGGGCACCTCCCCAGAGCCTGTTGGGAGCCCGGGGAGGAGGCTGAGTCACCAGGCTGACTCAGAGCCCCCAAAAGTCCCCCCACTCCCACCCCCCTTGCCTGGCTGACTGCATACTCACCGTCCCAGTCCTTGGGCCACACTCCAGCACAGACGGCCACTCTGTTCCACCCTGCCCACCACCATTAAGTTGAGGGGCAGGGAGACTGGGAAGTGGTAAGGTGGGGATGCAATGGGAGGGTTTCAAGCTCAGCAGGACAGAAAGAGGCTAATGGAATTGGAAAGCACGTTCAGGGAGGGCGGTACAGGAAATACAGAGAGGGTCAAGAGTTCTAGGCGGGTGGGGGTGAGGAAGCGATGCGCGGCGGGAGATAGAAAAGGGTTCCTGTGCATGTGGGGAGATGAGGGAGAAGGGTGGTAGCAGGAAAACGAGGGGCTGGCACAGCGGAGAAGTGACCTGGAGGCCGCGGAGAGGTCAGAGGTTGGGTGCCATCCCGAGAGATGTGCGGGGGATGGGTCTGAGACAGGGGCTGAGAGTTTAGAAGCCTCCCGCTGGGGGACTGAAAAGTGGGGCGACTAGTAACCTGGGAGCCTGGGGCAGCTGGGAGAGTGTGGGACAGGCCAGCGGGCTCACCGCCGGTGGAGACGCAGGGCTGAGGGCCTGGGGGGAGCCGGGGGTCGGGGGCACGGCCGGCGGGCTCACCGATGGTGGAGATGTAGGTGTTGTTGAAGCTGTCCTCTGCAAAGCGAATGATCAGACAAGTCTTGCCCACCCCCGAGTCCCCGATGAGCAGCAGCTTGAAGAGGTGGTCGTAGGCTTTGGCCATGGCGGACACTGGGGAGCCAGGGAAGGCGCCGGTGGGCGGGACCGCGGGGCTGGCGGACGGAGCGGCCCGGGGCCCAGGCCAGGAAGTTTTCCTCCCTCTCCGCCCAGGCTCCGGGAAAGAGGGGAGGCGGCCCTGCCGTGGGCCCCACCCCCTGGCCGCCCGCCCCTGCCCCCGGGACGGCCGGGCACCTCCCGCTCGCTCGCAATCCGCGACGGGGTGGCTGTGGAGAAGGGGGCGCCGCTGCCAGCCGCACGGCCCCACCGACGGGGGCGCCTCAGAATCCGGGGGATGCAGGCTGAAGGCGGGGCCGGCACTGGGGGCTGAGCCAAGGGACCCCAGGTCCACTCAAGGGTGGACGCCTTTGGGGCACTTCTGGGCTCCGGGGTTCCCAGCCTTCAGATCCGGCCCAGCTCCCCGGGAACGCGGCCGGACGCCCTGGAGCACCAGCCACTTGTGGGGAC
This sequence comes from Callorhinus ursinus, assembly GCF_003265705.2. Taxonomy (NCBI): domain Eukaryota; kingdom Metazoa; phylum Chordata; class Mammalia; order Carnivora; family Otariidae; genus Callorhinus; species Callorhinus ursinus. Next base: position 3,146 of record NW_027398476.1, on the reverse strand, counting down.
GGCCTGCCCCCTGGTGGACGCGGCGTGACAAGGTGTCCCCACGGGCCCGACACACACACACACACACACACACAC
>NW_027398476.1:0-2971 GCF_003265705.2 Callorhinus ursinus | reverse complement strand
CCATGCACCACACATACACACACAACCCCCACACCACACACACACATCACACACACCACACCCCGATTCCCATCACACCACACACATGCCACACACACCATTTATACACATACAGACTACACACACCATGCACACCACACACAGAACACACATCACATAGACGAATACCACCCACAAACACACCCACACCACATACGGACATCACACATACACCATACACATCATACACCACACAAACACCACACATCACACATTAACATCACACACCCCACTACCACACACACACACTACCACACCTACATCACACCACACACACATCACACCACACACACCCTTCCACCACCAACTCAACCCCCACACCCCCCATGCCACACCACACCTCCTCACATCCCCCCACACCACACATACACCATGTACACACACGCACACACACCTCCTCACATCCCCCCACCACACACACCACACATACACCATGTACACACACGCACACACCACACCTCCTCACATCCCCCCACCACACACACACACACACACTCTCTCTCTCTCTCTCTCTCTCTCTCGCTCTCTCTCTCTCTCGCTCTTTCACTGAGACACATTCCGGGGCTTTATTAACAACAGTATTCAAGTCTTCTGGGACCCTGTTCGCGATTGCTCTGACAAGCCAGTTTCAGGAAGACATAAATTGGGACTATAAACGCCTGGTTTCATTCTTTCGGGGGGTATGGATCTTTGAGAGAGCCCTGAGGCTGCCCTCCTGCCCACACTGAAAGCGCTGTGAAACGGCAATGAAAAAGCTGAAGTGTGGAAAACACGGCTATAAAGGAACAAGTTTATCTTTGTCTTTGGAAAAGAATTACTCCAACGACCGGCCTTTCTCATAGCGGGGCAGCAGAACTGTCCCTGTGCAGTGTACTGGCTCCGGGAAGACACCTTTCGTCACTTGGCTCACCCTTGTGCCCACGCCGCCCCCAAACACAGCTGTGCGACCCCCTCTCGTCCAACCTCTCACCTCCCATCGTCGTCAGGCTGTCTCACAAACCTTGAGTCTTCTCTACTGCTCCTCACGGGGCACACCATCTCCTACCAATTATCCTCACGGGGCACACCATCTCCTACCAATTATTTATTTTTAAAAAGACTTTCTCTATTTGACAGCGCGCGCGCACAGGCAGGCGGAGCAGCAGAGGGAGGCGCGGGCTCCTCGCGGAGCCGGGAGCCGGATGCGGGGCTCGACCCCCGGACCCTGGGACCCTGACCAGAACGGAAGGCAGCCGCTCAACTGGCTGAGCCGGGCGGGCGCCCCCTCTCCCCGTCCTTCAGCTTTCACGAATCGTTCTGATAAAAACTCGTCGATTCTTTTTCTTCTCATTTTGCCTGGATCTGGGCTCTTCATCCCCGAAGCGTGCTGTGCGCGGTGCCCCCCCCCCTCGAAACAGCCGTCACTGGAACCTGTGCTCTCAGAGCTTCGGCAACCATGCCTTTCCCTCCCCCAGTCAGGGCCGGCTCGTTCCGGCCTCGGTCTTCGTCTTCACAAGCCCGTCCCTCAGGCCTAGGGGCTCTTCTCCCAGGCTGTCGCTCGGTCGAGTCCCCGTCTTTCAGAACTCAGCCTAAATGTCACCGCCTCGGGGACTTCCTGGCCGCCGGGGGGGGGGGGTGCTGCGACCGGTCCGCGCTGCTCCTACGAGCACACTGTGCTCCTCGCCCCCCCACGCCGTGGTGGACGACGTCGCACTGGCGGGGTCGGAAGCTGGCCCCCGTGGGTGCTCACACCACTGAGAGGAGCGGAGACAAGGCAGGGCTCCGCGCCCCTTCGAACCTCGAGCAGCACGCCCCTGACGAGAACGCACACGCCTTTCCTTCGATGCCAGGGTACCACTCGAGAGTCATCTTCGATGCCCCTTATGACGAAGGGACACGTTCTAAGCGCTGCGTCCGACTGCAGAAGATGATGCTTCGGCCTCCGTGTTTGCTTTCCCCTCGTCGTCGGCGTGTCAGCGCCGCGAGGATTCGAACGCTCGGGGGCCCCTGCTGGCGCAGACCTGCGCGAAGGGCCGTGGGAATGTAACGGGCGGCGGGGTGGCAGCACTTGGGGCGGCTCCTTGGCCTGCGCTGGGCGTCCCCTCGCAGTGTCCGCGCGACACAGCGTGCGCCGCGCTGCCCATAGCGGGCGCGACGTCAGCGTCTGATGTCATCGTCATCAGAGGGGAAAGACGGCACAGACACGACGGAACTCCACGGCGGCTATGTCCCCTCGCCGTAGGCCGGGGATGCGGGAAACAGGAGGGCTTTCTTTTCCCGTTTCGCCGGTTGTTCACTGGCAAAGTAAACGCCCTGAAAACCAGCAAAGGAAGCCGAGAAGTCCGGGGCATGGCTCGGCCGCGCGGTCTTCCTCAGCGGACCCTACTAATGCGCTCCCACCGTCGCGGCGCAGCGACCCCCGTCGGAAGTCGTCCGCAGGAAGGCGTCCATTTCTGGCAGAGGCGGCGCGCGGACTCCGGCATGGCTGCCGATCGCGCACGCGTCACTTCCGGCGGGCGGCGGATATAAGCGGCAGGATTTCCGCTTTCGCTCCTTTCCGGCGGTGACGACCTCCCCACGAGAACATGCCCGTGAGTTCTTCGGCCCGGCTCCCGGCGGAGCCCTCGCCTCCCGCGCGCGCGCGCGCGCCCCTCCGCCGGATGCGGGCCGCCAGGACCGGCCGCAGGCTTCAGGCCGCGGGCGGCGGGCGCGGGGGCGGGCGGCGGGCGGCCCGGGGCGGGGGTAAGATGGCGGCCCCGCCGTGGACGCCGGGCGGAGAGCGCTGCTGCTCTTGCTGCCGCCGCCGGCCGCCGCCGTCCTGACCGCGCCTGTCTGCCCCTCGTAGCTCGCGAAGGATCTCCTGCACCCGTCCCCGGAGGAGGAGAAGAGGAAGCACAAGAAGAAGCGCCTGGTGCAGAGCCCCAACTCCTACTTCATGGACGTGAAGTGCCCC
>NW_027398475.1:0-11302 GCF_003265705.2 Callorhinus ursinus | reverse complement strand
ACTGTGGTCCAGATCAGCAAGAAGGCAGGAGTGGACCTTGAGGTGTGGCCCTGGAGGGCACACAGTTTGCCTAGTTCTCCCTCACCTGCTTGTGCTGGGGAAAGAGAATCTCAGTGGTAGAGGATGGCCAAGAGACATCCACCCCTGCCCCGTGGGCCCCAGGTTCTCAAATGAGCCAGTCACCTCGGGGGGATGGGCACAGAAATGGAAGGGAGACTTTTCTACAGTACTGGGAAATCCTTTGTACAAGACAATAAAGCAGAGGAACAGGAGGGAGCTTCCAAGGGCCCGGCCTCTAAAGCACCTGCTCACTTGTGTCTGGAGGGGCCAAGAATGTGATAACACAGTTATTATTTACCCAGCCCAAAGTGCTGTGCTCAGGGCACTGGCACAGACGAGAAGATTTCCTGGAGATATTGGGGAAAATCTAGGCTCTGGGTAAGAAAGAAGGGATGGAATACAAGGCAGGGGAAGGCATTGTCCATCCACATAGTGCATGAACGGAAAGCTCAACGAGTCACCTGCTACGTTTTGTTGAGACTCAAGTTCTCACCCCTCCTCCCAGTTGTCTTTTCTCGGGGCTCCAGTGGGCATTCGGGAGGGGGGGTGGCAACAGACAGACAGCCCTAGAGAGCCATGAGGACAGATGGCAACAGCAGCCACAGATAGCCCGAGCACGACATGGCAGGCAGAGCACTCCATGGCTGTGCCCAGGGCGGGAGCTGCCAGGCAACACCATGCGAGCGCATGCAGGAGAGCAGGGGCAGCAAGCACACGGCAGCCTCCCACAGCTATGCATAGTCGCCTCTGGCCTCGGCCAACCCCTTGGAGATGGACGTAGCTTGCCCCATCCTCCCAGAGTCCGTGGTTTCTGTCACACCAGAGAGCACCTACTACATCCACTACTACTTCAAAGCCAGGCCCTTCCTTATTGCCATCTGCCTCTGCATCAGGAACGGTCTAGAGCACCCTAAAGATGCATCATCGCATCTCTCAAAGTGGTAGCTGATTCACCTTGAGGGTACACTGGTCCCTGGCTCCTTTGAGCCCCTTGCTTCCTCATCCACAAGATGGAGACATTAGGACATTGTGCCCAGATGTTGAGGATTCCGAGATATAAGGGATTTAAAGGTACGCCGGGCATTGTGAAACATGGCCCCCACAAAGGGGATCAACAGGCCTCAGACCCGGATCGGCATCTCCTGCATCCAAGTACATCACTGTTTCCAGTCAGGGTCAAGCAATTGACCTGTGCACATCTGCTGGGGGTCACCGTCTATGCTGCAACAAACTGCTCTCCTATTCAGCTTTGTTCCCATGGGACAATGATGAAGAAAAGAAAAGCTCTGTATACCCCAACATGCGCAGCATGTCAGGTGATGATGTGTGCTCTGGAGGATGAGGAAGGGCATGGGGAGGGGGGTGCTCTTCCCAAGTGGACGGGAAATGGCCACAAAAAGGCCTGAATGAGTCGAAAATTTCTGTGGCATCAAATGGCATTTTCTCACAACTCAAGATCTTCTGCTCCACTTCTGAAACACTTTACCGTTAATGTTCATTTTGTAAGAGGAATCTCAAATATTTGCTACTTTATGTGAATTTCCAGTCACAGCTTCAGTTTAATCTGCTCCTGGAATCTTTGCTCTCCTCGCAAACATCCCTGAAGGCCTGGAAGGAATCCCCAGTTCATGCTACCTGCACTCCACACGAGCTCAAGGAGCAAGGGTGCACAAGTGGATCAATAATGCCTGGGTGCAAGAGCCCTGATCTTCACTGTCCCCGGGAGGCAGACCCTCTTCCCACTCCATCAGGTCTTACACCACCCCTTTTTGAATCATGAAGACAAAATCTCCAATCCCCTCCAGCCCTGACACCCAGAGAAGGTTCCCTATGGAAGGGCATGTCCAGGGAGAATGTTACAGGAGACATCGTCAGAGGCCACCGGGGAGAACCAGCCTTGTATGTTGGTACGGTGGGGAAGGGAGCAGAAGGGAGACGGTGCAAGAGAAACCATGGACTCTGTAGGATCAGGTCCAAACTCATGTCCTACAAAAATCTCCCCAATTCTGAGTCCGATCCCGACAAGAAACACTGGGCACTTACCCGCTTCACTCAGAAGACCCTATACTTCCTCTCTAGACCCAAGGCCAGCTCCTGAATCCAGTGGCTCCTGGGAGGGCCTTCAGAAGCCCCTGCCGGACCCTAGGAGCTGAGAAGAAGAGGCCAGAGGGGATGGTTGTACTGCCAGTCTTTGACCACACCGCTCAGGAAGGCAGTGGTGAGGGGTCACACGAAATGGAAGGAAGAACAGGAGGAGAGCAAGCAAAGCAAGGAGTTTTAGGAACTGTTCAAAGTCATGAAACCAACCATTTCCTATATGTGACATTTTCATGGATGGATATTTGTGTATTATTTACAAATTGGGATGTTTGAGCAGCAGGTGTGCAACATACAGATGGAGACATGGTTTTCGCGTTGTCTGTTGGTTGGATGGCATGAGTCAGCAGGTAGGTTAAGGTAAATCAAGAACAAAAACAGAAAACAAAAGAGAAAATGAGTCATCAACAAGCAAAAACTCAAACTTTGAATACCTCACTGGAAAATTTTAGGATTTTAGTAAACTTTGCATATTTGGCTTAAAATGCATCAAATCAAAACATATTTTTGAAATCTGTAGGTTATGCAGACAGGGTGGCATTCATTTGCATTCCAGTTTCTAATGCAAATCCAAAGATGACTCACAGACACTTATTTTTTTATTTCCAGGCAAAGAAATCAATGTCGGTTTTATGCTTGCTTGGGAATGCTGTCTCTACATGACCCTGGTTAAGACTATTACTCTATTTTGATTAAGTTGGTGGTGGGAACTGACACTCATCATTTGCCTAAGGAAAAAAAAAAGTACATTCACAAAGTAACATCTGAAGTGAGTATACAAATGAACAAAAATAAAGACACGACTAATCCACATGACGACTTCCTTTCATCTTTTCCCCTCTCGTCAGGACTGGGTGAAGGACTGATCTCCGAGAGCACCAGCGGCCATGACACAGCAGAGCTTCCAAGCCAAGCGGCTCCTCAGCCCTCCCACCGGCCCTGCTAGGCATCGGGGGCTGATGGCAGCACCCATGGAGGGCTTGTTTGAAGCAAGGTCTGATACAACCACAAGCCCCCTTGGCCTTGCGTGTCCAACAGCTGAGGGACAGACACTGGGCTACTCCAGCCACCTGCACTACAGAAGGTCTCTGCCTTGTGTGTGGGCCTCTTTGGAGGGGGAGGTTTCCCTGCAAGACAGCTGGGCGTCGTGCTCTCTGCATGTCTGGCCACCCCCACCCTTGATGCCTGCTCATCAGTCCACCCTCTTGGGCGAGGAGGCACACACATGAAGAAACCCTCAGAGCTGTGCCCTTGCAGACAGGAGCACAATGTCTGGATCCCTTTATCCAGGGAACAAAGATGCCTTTGTCCAAGGACGAGGCCCGTGAGGATCAGCAGCAAGCTTGCTCCTCCCAGCAACCACACTGGTACGAACTATTTCTGGATGAGAAGCACTTGGGCAATGCCACAATACCAATGGTTGGTGTGACAGAATATCCTTGGTTTTTGTGTGAAAATGGCAGCTCAGAAATTTCCCCGCATTATTTGGATTATTAATTTTTCAAACCATAAAACATAACACATACACAAAAGAATATGTATAAATATGTGTATGGATGCACATTTTCAAAGAAAAATCATAAAATGTCCATATATTCATCACCCAGCTTAAAGAAAACAGAATGTTACCATTACTTTTGAAGCCCGTCCTGTCTCCCTTTCTCCTCCCCAGATGTAGTAGCTACCCTTAATTCTTGTTAATAATTGCTTTTCTTTACTGTCTTATGACAAACTCTTAAAATGCGTTATACTTGACTTTCCTTAGCCTTTTTAATGGGACGCTACCGTATGCAGCCTTCGCGGACTTGGGCAAACTTGTGCTGACGGCAAGCAAACTCTGCTTCTGAAAAGCATCCCTCTTGATGTGGAGACCACCACCCTCCAGTGCGTGCGGCACTTCACTACGTTCACGTCCCCTAACAATCAGTGCGTTCCGCTGCTACTGTGAACAAGGTAGCCACGACCCTCTGTGTGAAAGTGTCTCCAGGTCACCTGCCCAGACACCCTCTGGCTTATGTGTCTAAGTCACTGCAGGCATGCATATGTCCAGCTTTCTAGGGACTGCCACACTCTTCCGAAAAGGTTGTCCAATAAACACCCCCAGCAGTAGCGTGGAGGTTCTGGCTGTCCCACTCGCTAACCATTGGCATGGCTGGAATTCCTGTTTGATGTTTGACAAACCGGAGGGTGTGAAATGGCATCTCAATGTCATTTCACTTTACATTTCTTTAATTATAAATAAGGGTGAGCAGCTTTTCCTATGTTAATTGGTCATTTCTAATTCTTATTCTTTTAGTAAGATGCCCAATTATGCCTTTAGTTCATTTTTCCATTCGGTTGCTTTTGTTTTTCTTAATGATTCACAGAAGAGCCTTGCACATTCTGCACACTAACCTTTGCTAATGGTTTGGAAAACCTCTCTGCCCTCTGGCCACGCCTTTGTCACTAAACGTTGGTGCATCATAGAACTCAGTAGCTCATTCTTTTCTCTCCTTTATTGATCTCATTCAGTCTCATGGATCTGATATCATCTCATATGCTCATGGTTCCCAATCCTATGACACTGGCAGGAATCTCTTCTCCAAACTCCAGTCCCATCTGTCCAACGGCCTGTTGGATGATTCCTTCAGGGAGGCCAACAGGCAACTCAAATCTAACATGTACAAATTGCATCCAGTGCACATGTATAAACAGTCCACAACAAACCTGTTCCACCCACAGTGTTTCCCATTTCAATTAATGATAATCCATGTTCTCAAGTGCTCAGACTTTGACACCATTCTTGCTCAACTTTCACAGAGACATGTGGTCCATCTGCAGCTCTACTGGAAAATACATCCGGAATGACAGTTTCTCACCTTAGACCCTCTGCCGGGCTCCCTACTATGGCATTCAGTGGCACTCATATCCTCACAGGTCCAATACTCAATTGTCAGCAACGACATCTTTTTTTCTGAGAATTTTCCAGGCCAAGACATGAGAATTAACATTCTCTGGCCCCCTCTACCCAGCAGCCTTCAACTAGTAGCTAACAGCAATTGCTGAAAAATACCCCAGTCACCCCTCCCCTTGCTGGGATAATGGAGGCTCAGGGCGCCCAATGAGGACCCACAGTGGTACCTGGCTTCATAGTACCATGTATTGGCTGCCCCCCTTCCCTGGCCCACTTCCTTGTTCCTCTAGTATTCCAGGGATCACCTCCCAAATAAATGACTTGCATTGATCTCCTGTCTTGGGGTCTGTTTCTGGGATGATCCAACTAAGCCCTAACTTGCCTAACTGCTCCGGCTGTGCACTGCACTCTATTCTCAACCAGAGGTTTGGTCTGAAAAGCCAGATTATGTCACTCCTCTTCCTACCACACTCAAAATAGAGGACACAGTCTCATGACAGGTGGCCCAGTGCCCCAGGCCTTGCACCTTTGCTGCACCTGTCTTCATTAGCTCACTCCTACCACAACATATCACTGGATGATCGCTAAAGCCAGGAGGAAAAACTGAACCCTGTTACATGAAGCCATTGGCTCAATACATTGGTGTCACTAGAATCGCACACAGAGACGAGCTGGAAGAGAGTGGTGAGGCAGAGTTCTAGGTGGTGAACCTGAGCAGCCATGGCGCGGATGGAAAAAGAAGTTCTCCATCACCGATCCAATCCTGTGGTATGGATTACAGGACCTTAGGCAAGAGCTAAAGCTTGGCCAGGGCTCCGGAGGGAACAAAGTTTGGGGAAAGGCATCCAGATAGGCCTAGGGAATGGATGCGACAGGCAGGTCCTTGTATTACACATCAGTGTCCACTACAGAGCATTCACAGCTGTAGGGGCACTAAAAACAAGGCCTTGAGATGGTTTACCAATAGATGACAGCCAGCCTCTATTCTCACCAGCCCCAGTGTTCACATAGTAGATCCATGAATGGAGTGACCATGATGGCTGAGATGAAGGCTGTGCCTGAGCCCATGGCTGGGCTGATCTAGCCATGACCACTACTAAACACCCAGCCCACTATGAGAAGTCAACGAGGCCTCTACAATGCACCATGCTTTAGGCTGTCAGCCAGCCACTTGGTGGTAATGTGCTTACATGAGAATTCTTTAACCTGGAAATGGCAGTGATTTGTCTCTACTGGGATCACTCATACTCTGGGTGTGGGTTTGTCTTTGCCCATGGAATAGCTTGGCCCACACTAGTACCAGGGATTCACCCATATTGGATTCCACATAACATCGACTCCAAACTAAGCAAGCAGAAGAAGGTACAAAAGGAGCAGGTAACTCTGGATCCACTGGCATATAATATTCAACATCATTCAGGAGGTGGAAACCTCATAAAACACTGAAAAAGCCTCTTAAAGACACAGATTAAATGCTGGCTTGGTGATGTACCTCACAGGGTTGGTATATTGTCCTTCAAGATGAACTGACAAACAAGAGATGGTACTGGGTGTCCAAATGTCGTACAGATCCAGAAAGCAAGGGGTGGAAGTAGGGGTGGCCTCTCTCACTATCCTCTAGCAACCCAGATCAGACTTTGTTCTCATCATCTCCATAAGTTTAGGTTTTGCAAATCTAGAGGTCCTGGCTCAAGGGGTAGGGAAGGCTTCCACTGTGGAGCACCAAAGTCATGGTGGGCCCCTGTCACTTGTGCTCCTCATGCCGTAAGATCAGCAGGCAGAGATTTTCCAGGCTGGCCAGGGTACTGGATGCTGGGAATGGAGAAGGGCAGAGCTACCATTATATAGGGTAGGAAGAAGTATATCTGGAAATCAAGTGTTTCACTAGGGCCTTTCTAGTGCTCTATGACCAGTCTTAATTACGACTGGACTACTATGGCAGCCAGAACCACACAAGGGTGTGACAAGCAGGGACCTGGGCTTCATAGGGTGACAATGTGGGCTGCCTCATCCCGCCCAGCAACCAGAGCGGCAGAAGGCTGGCCACCAGTCAGGGGACCCCAAAAGGGGTTAGGAAGAATAAGTTAATGAACATCAACTTAACCCAGACTAGCTCTAGCTGGTTACCAACCCTCTTCTCCCACACATCATGACCAGCATCATCCTGAGAAGGAGGGAAGTGAAACCAGTGTGAGACGTGGGCAGAGCTGAGTGGGGCCAGGCTAACAGCAGACACTTGTGCACTCCAGTGTGGTCCTGTTACCAAGGAGTCTGATATTCCTTCCTCCCCAGTGGTGCCAGAGCCTGCTTTGCCTGCACGTGGGGTGCACTCAGAAGGCCTGGAGGTATCTGACAACTGCAGCCCCCAGGTGCAGCCCTTAGCTGTAGACTAATCCATACAGGGGCATGAGCTCTGCAGCTCTGAGTGGTGACCACCCTGTTTCCAAGCCCCCGTCAGGGATGACCCATATGCACCCCAGCACTTGGTTCCAGATCCATTTCTGATCCCCTTCTCTTAGCCGTCCATTTCCCCAAACTTCCCTCTCATGGTCTTGCCCGGGAGTGCTTCCTAAGAAATGACTTGTACAAGAACCCCAGCTTAAGTGTCTGCTCCTGGAGAAGTCACCTTAAGACTGAAATGAGATTTTTTTGCCATTTAATTGTGACATAATGCATTTTACTCAAATAATATTGCTTTATGATTCAGATTCCTTGAAATTTGTCGAGACAATTTCATATTTTAGCACTTGGTCAGTTTTTACATATAATCTGTGTATCTTTGATATGAATGAGTATCTCATTTTATTTACAAACACACACACGTAAAACAAAACTAATATTCAAAAATATTCTAAATTCTTGTTGGTTTTAGTTCATGTACTTTGGTGCCAATTTGTTAGATTTGACACACAAACACAGATTTAAAAGATTCTAGTCTTCCTGGTCAGTTGTTTCAACGAAGCTCCCAGGTGACTCTCAGACCACCAGACTAGAAGACCTTTTCGAAACCACTTTCTTATCTGATAGAAACCATTTCCCAAGACAATACCCAATCCCCAACTCCACCTCTGGAGAGGAGCCTCCTTCTTTCCAGGGGCTCCTGGGGAACTCTGGCAAGAGAGAAGGGGCTAACACTCAGGACCTGGAGGCGCACTGAGGCGCACTGCCTAGAAGGAAACCATTCTGGGGCCCTGCAGGAAGGACAGGAAACACTACTTACCGCAGTCTCTGTTACTAAAGTATCAGTAATACTTCCCAACACAGTGACAAAGTCAAAGACATTCCAGGCATCTCTGAAATACTTCTGGAGAGAAAAAAGAGAAGTTACTGCTAGAGGCTGATAAGGGTTCTGCCAGGCAAGGAGTTGCAGGAAGTACCCCTAATCAAGAAAGGAGCAAAGGGACAGATGGGCCACCCAGGGGGGGCACCACAGCTGGGTAAGCAAACACCTGTGGGTCTGGGCAGGTGCAGAACTGAGAGCTGTCTGTCCAAAGAGGAGGAGCCTGGCCCCGCCTGTCTCCAGGAACTGGCCTGGGGCAGAGCTCAGGCAGCTCAGGGTATTGGAGCAGCCCCTTCCTCAGGAGCCCCCGCAATGTCACATTTGCTCTGGCGGCTTGGGGAATTCCCAGCTCTAAGCTAAAAGTCCCTGAAGATCCCCCCTACAGAGAGGAAGCCAGAATGCAGACCACCAAAAGGCCAAGAGGGAGCCAAGGCACCTACCAGCATCCCAAAGGCAATGATCTTCAGCACGCATTCCATGGAGAACATGGATGTGCACACAATGTTCAGGCATTTCAACATTAGCTCATATTCATATGGTGCGTCATAGAACTGCACGGGGAATAAGTGCCATTGGCTGCAGGTTCGGCTGCCCCAAGACACCCCAGCCTTGATCTCCTGCCAGAGCAGAGAGAACTGCACGCCTGCCCAGTGTAGGGATACCCATCCCTGCTCTCCCCGTTTCCTCTCAGGACGCTCTCACCATCTCAGCCCACAGAGAACCCAGGGCACTGGGCTTCTATAGGCATCCCATGCTGACCAGGACGTGATCAGCTTCAATGATGGTTCCCTCTCTCTCTCTCACCCCAGCTGGCACCCACTGTCCCCCGTGCTGGGCCAACATACCTTCATCATTAGCACTGCTGTGTTGAGGGTGATCATGGCCATGATGAAGTACTTGAAGGGAGGCGAGACCACAAATGTCATGTCTTGTACTGGAATGACTGCTTGTCCTGGGGCACGTACCGCGTCAGGGGCTTGGCACTGATGGCGAAGTCGATGCAAGCCCTCTGCCCGGGGACAGAGGAGCACTGAGAACATGGTGGGGTTGGGGGAACCCCACACTGCAGCACCCACTACACCCCACACCTGTCTCTTCCATCCTCACAGGCAGCCCTGACCAGCCACACTCGGTCTCTCCCTGCCCCTGTGCTGGCCACCGGCTATGCGGTGATGAGCGAGTCCCATGCGGAAGGGAACTCCAGTGGTTCTGCCCATGCTGCCCATCAGGGGAGCCCAGCAGAGCATCCAATGGACACGTGCACATGGGGCAGAAGAGAGAGGCACCCACCTCGTTCTTCTCCAGGCTGCATTCAGACATCACCTTGTCCCCCTGCACCTGGAATGTGATGATGATAAAGGCCACAAAGATGTTGATGAAGAAGAAGTGGAAGACCACGAAGTAGACCACATAGAAGATGGACAGCTCCATGCAGTAGCCAGGGCTTGGGCCCTGCTCCTCCTAGGTGGAGGCCACAGAGTGTTTCAGGACCCTGCACCAAGGGCAAACACCAAGTGTCAGGGGAACCCCTGAGGAAAGAGCCATGGGAAAGTCAAGACCTATATCACAGGTGTGGTTTGCATATCTGAGCCCAGAGATGGAAAGAGGAAGGGGATGCTCAACACTGCAGGCCCCAGGCCACTCCCCAGGACCGCAGTCTCCTGAGGTAGACTACCTTCCGTATAGGGCTTGTTATCAGGGCTGTTGGAGGGCCATCAAGGGTCTCCAGGGACCGGAGGTCCTAACCCCAGGACAGGTGGAGGCCCAGGAGTTCTGCCCTGCCCTGCTTACTCCTGGCTCACACCTGCTCAGGCCCAGCTCACCAGTTCATACCCAGGTTCACATGCCTTTAGAAAGCCCTGGGCTCCTGGCACAGCACTGATCCTACCTTCTGAGCGGCGGTCCTCCCAGCCCCAAAGAAAGTCCCCAGTCATCCAGTGTGACACTGAATACATACATCCCTCTGTCTACTCTTAACTGAGGCCAGAAAGGTAGCACAGGGAGACACCAAATAGACCCATTCTCCCTCAGGCCTTAAGCCACTCAAAAATGATTTTCACGAGATCACTATGCTGTGTACTTTGTCTTAATCTCGTCCTCTTTCCAGGTTGCCTGCTCCTAGAAGGTAGAGCCATGTCTTACCTGGTGGGTGCAAGAGCCTATGGTGTATTTGCTGGAAGACTAGAACACAAACGGATGCAGAGTTTGAGACTCCCTGCCGAAGTTGAACCTCTGCTCTAGCGTCATTTGACACAATGAGCCAGTGAGCACTCACATGGGCCACCCTTCTCCTGTGGACACTGTGACAGTGTCAGCAGAGCCCAGAGCACCCGTACCCTAACCCGTACCCTAAACCGTACCCTAACCCGTACCCTAACCCTAACACTAACTCCTAACCTGTACCCTAACCCTGAACCCTAACCCTAATCCTAACTCCTAACCCGTACCCTAACCCTAACCCCTAACCCGTACCCTAACTCTAACCCCTAACCCGTACCCTAACCCTAACCCGTACCCTAACCCTAACCCCTACCGTAAACCATACCCTAAGCCTAACCTGTACCCTAACCCTAACCGGTACACTAACCCATACCCTAACCCTAACCCATACCCTAACCCTAACCCGTACCTTCGCCCATACCCTAACCCTAAACCGTACCCTAACCCATACCCTTATCCCTAACCCATAACCCTAACCCTATGCCCTAACCCTGGCCCTACCCTAGGCCCTAACCCTAACCTTAACCCTAGGCCCTACACCCTAAACCCTATGCCCTAATGCCTAGGCCTTAACCCATAGGCCCTATCCCCAACGCAATCCTGAGTGTGTTGTTCCCTAGGGCTCGCTCCAGAGCAATACCAGAGGACTCATCTTCCACCCAGAAAGAAAGCCCACCGTTAGGAACTCCGAAAAGGATACACAGCAGGAGAATGCGGCATGCCCATCCCAGCGAACCCACACTTTCATTGGT
>NW_027398474.1:0-11321 GCF_003265705.2 Callorhinus ursinus | reverse complement strand
GGCCGGCGGAGGCCCCTCCCCCGCCGTCTATCCTCCCGAATATCGCCTCGGATTCACTTCTCCGCACGCCCTACCTTCCACTAAGTGGTCGCTTCTCTGTTCAGAGAGTTGTTGCTACTCTCCTGTTCGATCTCCTGTTGAGTTCGTAGGTGTTCAGAATGGTTTGATCCCTATTCAGCTGAATTCCTGAGACCAGACGAAATCTAGGTCTCCTACTCCTCCGCCATCTTGCTCCGCCCCCAGAAGTATATGATTTTAAGACTTATCTTTCTGTACTCATTATAGTGTGAGAAATTATGATGCCCTCATAAAACAACTTATAATTCTGAAAATAGTGTCAATTACTTTTTACTGTTTACCCAGCTGAAAATAGTGTCTAAAAACATCTTTGAATTTAACTGAAAAGATGTGTGATTGACAAAATCAGATGTTATCTGTAATCCATTTCATTCTCTGGAGAAGATATTATCATTGTGGAAAGTTCATAGAGGAAGATACCAGGAGAAAGATAAAAAACAAAACAAAACAAAACAAAAAACCCTGAGATTTCAACCCTTCAAGAGAGGATCCATGATTCCATATAAGATAAAATAAATCTTTGGTACTAAAATAAATAAACAATTAAGCTGACCACTGAAGATCTTAAAGATACAGAGAGCAGAGTGAGAGTGAGTGCTAGCAAAGTGAACTTTGACTTTCTGTTCTATGCATGTTGTCAGCAAATATTATTACATCTGAATCTTACCAGTTAGTCAGTGATATCTGGGTAATGTCTCCTTGTCACTCTGCATCATGTTCTCACTTTAGGAATCAAAGGCAAAGATAGCATGCATTTCCAGAATCACTGGAAATAACCAAATGTTATATAAGCAGCAGTACATACGTACACACACACACACATTATCGCATACTTTTACTATAGTAAATAATTATACAGAAGTTAGTTTGCCATATTACAAAGAAAGAGCTTTGCAATATTCGGGAGACATTTTCTTTCAGGTGCCCCTCCCCTTAGCACACACGCCTTGCCACTTAAGAACAAAATCTTTGTTCCCATGAAGAATTCAAATGAGATTAACTATTTTTTTTTTAAGATGAGTTAATTGACCGTTCCTAGTTACAAAGGATTAATGGTGCTGGACAAGCATAAAGTAGATTTAGTCAGCTGTGGAAGCTTTATCAAACAGCCCTGCCTACATAGAAAGCCAGCCACCAAAGCTTCTCCCCTCCTCTAACCCTTTAAATTAACAGGCACTGACCTTTATTGCAAAAACTCAATGTGGGTGGAGGGCTGATGTATTAAAAAAACAAAAACAAAAACAAAACAAGATCAATTCAACAAAAACATGTCCAGTTGTGCCAGAGGTGGAAGTTTCACCTCTATTCCATAATTATGGTCAAGTGGTTTAAGTGAGTTTTATGAAAATAAATACCAATATCCCCACATTAATCAAACTTGGGGTGCGGGGTGGGGCAGAACTTCAGGTATTGCTAATTATGGTGCTATAATTCAAGATATTCAGGCATATAGAGGATTATAGGAAGCAAAATTATCGAGTAAGCAAGTACATTAAATGGACAAAGATTTCCGTATTGTATATGTACAAACTTTGATTTATAAAACTTTGTAGTCTGTATGTTTCGAATCTAAAATGAAATACAAACAGTGCTGTTTTTGAGACCATACTTTCCTACTGCACAAGGCACATTAGCCATCTTTTAATTGTGGTGGTATTTGTTCTGCTCAAAGAAATTAAAGTTTTCATCCACTGGTTCATTTGACATAGGATGCTTCAGTGAGCAAAGTGAAATGGAGAAGGGAGAGAAAGAGCAAGGAAGAGAGGAGTGTTCAAAGGAGTATGACAGTTTATCAAGGGGCAGGAAAGTTACCTCATTTTACAAACACACAGACACACACACACACTTAGACATCCTACCAAACAACCATAAAAACTATGTAACCTCTTTCTTTCCCTTTCCCTCCATCCTTCCTCCCTGCCAAATAAGATTATTTTTCCTGAAAAAAAATTATTTAGGTCAACTCGTTAATCCTTTGTATACTATACTCAAGGAACTGGACAGGGAAGCCAAGAAAAAATAATTTTCTAAATGCATACTACTATGAAATATGCTATGTTGTGTATATGCACACGTTCTGAAAGTGCCCTCTCTGTGAGGGCTTCAGGTTTGTATGAAGAGCAAAGCATGCACGGCATCTTCCTACTTCTGCTGACAGTAGGAATAACTCTTAACAAAGCAAATGTCCTGCTGATGTCGGAGAAATCTAAGAGAGATTGACATTTTGCTCTGGAAAAAAAGGGAAGATGTGGATTATTTTTCTGATTTTGTGTCAGCATATCTGTGAGGAATCCACTTATATGAGGCTCCTGCCTTTAATGGCTCGAAATAGAACATCTGGGGTTGTCTATCACATTTTATCATACAGACGGCTATCAATCACATGAAAGAATTACACCTAGTAAAGGTTTATCTGTGGACAGACTGATAAAATCAATTCCTTGGAGGTCATTAAATCTGCATATGCAAGAGGTACATCCTTGGACAGAACTGCATTAAAGTTATCATCTGGTTTTGCATATTACTAATTAAAAAATAGCAACAATAACAGCTGATGTTTACTGAGAACTCACTTTGTGTCAAGCACTGTGTAAAGTGCTTTAAATGCCTCCTGTCACTTCGTCTTCAAATCCACCCTATGGGGCAGACACTATTATATTCTTCATTGTTGATAATGAAACACAACTAGAGCAGGTAGTAATTTGCATGAGCTCAGGCAGGCAGTAACTGGCAGGACCAGGATGGGAACTTGAACCCTTTCCTTCCAGTGCCTGCATTCTAATACATAGCATAATACCATGTCCTAGTAAATTTTGGCCAAGTTATTTTACATGCCTCTCTAAAAGACACTATAGTTTTTATAATTTGTCATAGAGGAGTTCATGCTGAGGATTTGCTATCTCAGTAAGACCTAAAGCTATATTGAGTCCTCGCTACAGAAGACAGCCCTGAGAAGTTCCAAGTATTGAATAATGTAGGCAATTGTCAAATCACTAAGAAATGAAATAATCACACCTGAAATTAATATATCATTGTATGTCAAGTATACTTCAAAAACAAATTTTTAAAAATGCATCAAATAAAATGAGGTTAGTTAGTGGGTGGATAGAGGGATGGTTTGATGGAAAGCTGTGACAAAGCAAATTTAGTAAAACATTAATTGTAGGATCTGGATGATGCTTAAATGAGTATTCACCTAAAAACTTGTTTGAAAATGTTCTTAGTGAAATTTTGGGAGAAATGAAGTTACTGGGGTAAGGACATTGAGCAAGGAAGCCACCAAAAAAGCCCCCAAAGAAATGGATTTTGAAGAACAATCTGAGAAAGGGCAGAATGACTACACATCAGTAACAGGAGGCAGAAATGTTTTTTTTTTTTTTTTTGAGTGAAAATTGTAGAGATAATGCAAACAGAGATCTCATATGGAGAGTGAGGATAATTAAAAAGAAGCATTGGACAGCCATTTGACAAAGTGTCAGATTTCAAAGTGGTAACAAAACCAATGTTCATTCTATCAGAATATCTTGTCATTTTCCTTTATAGCATTTTGGTTACATACGCTTATATAGAGATTAAATATATGTTTGTGTAAAGGGCTTTCTACAGGTTTGTATAAAGGGTCTATATTTTATGTACAGTTGATATGCCCTCGTATGTTATACCTATAGTTGTATGTTGCTATACAGGGGGAATGTTGGTGAACCATAGGGTTGGTATATAGAATTATCTTTTTAGTTATATGTAGAATGTTTTGCAATTCTGAGTAAAATTCTAAAATTAAACAATCTGATCTTACTTGTTTTGTTACATTTCTGCATAAATGTATATTTATGCATTATTATATTTAAGCATTATTATATTTAAGATGTGTCCATCTCTTGCTCCAAGACGATGTTGACGATTTAATGCTTTCTTTTGGCATCAGTCTTTGCACACTGCATGTGTTTGCATGCAGGATCTTCCCAACAAAGCTGGTAAATTATAATGCTAACCAGATCTTAGTGTCTCTGACACTGTCTGCTTTTGCAGACAAGGAGCTCAGAATAGCAGTAATTTGCTAACTCCCTATGACTGGCTCACAAACAGTTTTTGACAGGGACTAGTGGAAGTGAGTAGGGGTGGGTGTCACTGTGGAGAGAGCCCAGAGGGAAGAGCTCTTCCCCGCATTAAAGGATTCATGATGGGAAACTAGTCATTAAACTGTGTGCACACTGCATTACTTAGGCAGGGCCATACTTCTTTTCAGGAGAATTTTCCTTTTTGCTTTAAGAGCGTGAGTTCACAGTTAATCTGTGTGTAGTCCTAGAGCAAGAACTGTTGGACAAATGGCTGCATTCTATCATGTGGGCAAAAGAGGTATCAGCAGAATCCAAAGAATTGCCAGTGTCATCTGAGGACCCTGTGGTATAAGGGAAATAACTTGAAATAGTAAACTTTAACATTCTGGAGTGTGAAGCAAAAGGAAAACTCAACACGCTGAAGTCACGGAATTACTCTTTGGATATTTGTCATTAGGGAAGCTAAAGTGATGGAACTCTGTGTTCTTTTTACTATCATTTTGAAATACTTGAATACTAGCCTACTTTGTGATTGCTATAGGCTATTTTATATTATTCTGATTCCTTAGATTAATCCTGAAGTCTACTTATATTTTCCACATTTTATGAAGAAGTTTACTGAGACTCAGAGTGATGAAGTAATTTGTCCAAGGTCATAGAGTTATTAGTGGTGGTGGGATTCTTACCTAAATGCGTCTGATGCCAAAACCTAGAGTCTTTTTATTATGCCATATTATTTCATTGCTAGAAGGAGGAGATTATTTATTAACTGGGCTAGCTGCTTGATTTTCCTTTTAAAATCTTCCCTGTACAAATATTCTGCCTGATACACTGCATGAATGCCCTTTTGATAAATGCTTTGGATTTCTGAGTAAAACTTACCACTCTTTATAATAAATACTCTGACCTTATTTAAATGGTTCATATAATGTTAGGGAGCCCAGTTATCTTAGCTGGAGCCATGTAAAGCTATAGCTAACTTTGTTTCCAATATTTCAAGAACTAAAACATTTAGGACAAATCAGTGATTTTCATATGTTAACCAAAAATTTTGAAATAATTGGTATTGCATGGGCATGATTTATGTTTCATTATATGGACCTTGGCATATTTTAATAGCTCTTGTATTATGTACTGGTCTTCTGCCAGAGCTGTCTTGTACTGTCTTGCCAGAGCTAAGAAAGAAAGGACATAGAGATAAAAAAAATTAAAAAGAAAAATAAAAAACCTCCACAAATCAATCCTGGAACTATGTGGCCAAAAGACACATTGAGCATAAATTCACAAGTGAAAACATTTTCAAATGTCATCTTGATGGTGAAATTTGCCTCTCATGAGATTTCACTGATACTATTCCCTGTTCTTTATGTTTGATTTTTTTTTTCTTTTATTAAGACTCTCCGTTTCAACGGGAGTTGAGATAGTCGGCTTTGCTATCACTCTCCCTCTTCTTAGGACAAGTAGCCTATTATGCAGATCTCTATGATCTTCAAAAGAAGAAAATGAAAACCAAGAAAAGAATGTGGGAAGGCATTAGGGACTGTGAGAGTTCTCTGAACTAGGCAAATTGTGACTGAAAAAGAACCACAGTCAAATGCTCAGGGTTATTCTATTCTTGTAAGTTTAGTTCTTTGGTTTTTGAAATGCACACTTCTTATCTTGCAAATTGCATGAGTACAAAAGAACCAGACATTTGTCTTTCAATGTGATAAGAATTTTGGAAAACATTACCCCTTGAGAATGCTGAGCAAAATTATTAATATTAAAACACAACTTATTTTGAATCTAAGTTTTTTGGTATTTTTTTTTTTACTGAAATGCCATCTGCACCCCCTTTTGAAATTCATCTTATCTTGCAAAACCCAGCTTTTATGCTATAACCTCCCATGATGCTTCCTTCATTTGCCATCCCCACATCCAGTCTACTTCCACCAGACAGAATTAATTACAACTTCTTTTTCTTTCTCCCAGTATGTAACTAGTTCTTCCACTGAGTACTATTTAATTCTGCTTTGTATTATAGTATGTTGTAGGTCTGTTTTCTGTAGTCCTTGAAAGCCATCTTTTTACCTAAGTCCACCCACCCACAAACCTTAAGTGCCTGGCATATGGTGGTTGCACAGTTTTTGCTAACTTTAAATTGAATTGAATTATAATTTCCAGCTAAATCTCAGGTCATTTTTACAAAACATAAAATGCAGAACTGAGATTATTTAGCAAATCTTGGTGTTGAAGTTCTGTGTTCTCATATGCCCAAAGCCTCCCTGCAAATTAGTGATGAAACCACTTCAGAAGCTGCCTGGGAAGCTCTTTAGCAATACACACTCATGGACCTCAATCTCCATTGCAATTTCTGATGTTCCTATTTTCAATAGGATCCCCTTTAGCTATTGATACACATCCAGGTTTGTCAACTACTGGTTGTAGGTAAAGGAAAAAAAATATATATATATAAAATTTTCTGCTTGCCAACGTAAACCTCCCTTTCTCTCACACAGTAGTTTTCAAACTTTAATATGCATGAAAATAACTTAGGGAGCTGGAAAGTATATTAGCTTATAGGTTTAGCCACAGTGATTGCTTTCTATTTGATCTTGGTTGGGTACAGGAGGGCAGTTCTGGAAGTAATTCTTACACACAACCAGGGTTGAAAACGTTCTCTTCAATTAAAATAAGACAGTCAAAATATCTTAATATGGCACTCGGAATACTTCAAATTTGAACCCCAATTATTGCCCGTTTTTTTTTTTCATAAGACATTAAACGCTAGGCATGAGTCTGATTAGGCTACTTATAATTTCCTAAACAAGAAATATTCTTCATTCTTCCCAGTAATTATATGTAATTCTCCTTTCCCAGGATACTCTTGTATCTCATCACCTACTACTTCAATAAAGTAGTAATTATGGCTCAAGATCTGAGGCTAAAGGATATCCAATGCTATAAAGCCATTTCTTTCCATTAGAATTAATTACTCCCTTCATTATGCTCCCAAAGAGGGTTTATACTTCTGGTAGCATCCGTTTCTTGATATCATAATGTTTTTGTTGGCCTCTCCCATTTAAAGTCTGTGAACTTGTTGAAGCACATAAACATACATATTCGTACACGTTTCATTTTTATATCATTATCTTTTTGACTACTAATAGACACATGATAAACGTTCAATAAATATTTGTTGAATTTCATTAAAGGTGTTTTACAATCTAGTACATGCACATATTTAACAAGAGAGTTGACATTATAAGTGTTAATTATGAGTCTATAATAATTAGCAGTAAGTTTGTAAGTATCAGACAAATGGATCTTAATTACAATACTATGCATATTTTAAAAATAATGGTTCGATAATTTTTGCAACTACTTTCCCAAATAATAGCTATATTTCTCTAATTGATTACTTTAATTCCTCTTATCAGTCAGCCGAGAGCAAGAGCATCCATTTATATCTTAAGTCCTCTATGACACGTATTTCCATAAAAATCAATCAAATTACAAAGGTGAGTCTAAGTGTTAAATGTTTTAATTGGCACTTTATAAATGTTTGTTAAATGGATGACTGAATAAATTATTATTCTGAAACTATGTCTAAACTGATAAATTAGGTGGTTGCAAAGATAAAAGATCAGTGAAATGTTTTAAGCTTTAAAAAATTTTAATGTAACTTTTTGCTATGTTCGTATTTTGCAAAAATGTGATTTAAGATGCTTCAAAATAATCTAACCTATTTTTGGTGATTTTTAAGTGGGAGAGGCTCTCTTATAGCATAGTTTATTAAAGTAATGGAGATGGATTGTACAAATTATTTTATGATATTAGAAATCTTTTGAGGTAATGGATCTTTAAATGTTTTGTAGCCCATGACAAAGGCTTTGTTTTATATAGATACCATTTATACTGCTGGTGAAACTGGGAGGAGTAGGAGACCTGGATTTCATCTGGTCTCAGGAATTCAGCTGGATAGGGATCAAACCATTCTGAACACCTATGAACTCAACAGGAGATCGAAGAAAAGAACAGCAACAACTCTGAACAGAAAAGCGACCACTTTCTGGAAGGTAGGACATGCGGAGAAGTGAATCCGAGGCGATATTTGGGAGGATAGACAGCAGGGGAGGGGGCCTCCATCAGCCACTTCTGGCAAGTGATAGAGCAGCAGAGCACAAAATCGGAACTTTTAGAAGTCGGCTCCGCTGACGGACGTCACTCCAGTGGCTAAGTGAGGGGTGGAAAACTTGTGGGACAGTGTGATCTCAGGACTCTCAGAGTCACAGAAAGACCGAGGGTGCCTGAGTGTGGCAGAGCTCCCAGGTATTGGAGCGGGGAAGCCGGCTGCAGAGATGGAGCCGAGGATCGGGCTCTCAGCTCGGGGTTGCCATAAACCGTGATCCGTGGCAGAGTCGGGCCACTGCTCTTCAGCAGGGACCCAACAAGCAGCAGATATGGTGAGACTCCCCTTCCTCCCCTGGGAGGAGCGGTGCAGGAGTGTACTGCAGGGATCTGATGGGATTTGAGACTCCACACCAAGTCGGGTGCCAGAGATAGAAACATTCAGTCGCAGGCCAGGTGAGCACGGAATGTGGAGGGAGACCAGGGAGATGGGAGTGATTGACTGTTTTTCTCTGGGGGCGCACTGAGGAGCGGGCACGAGTTCTCGGCTCCTCCCGGGTGGAGACTGAGAAGCTGCCATTTTCACTCTTGTACTCCAAAGCTGCACCGAAAGCTTGCAGGGAATAAAAGCTCCTGAGAGCAAACCCAAGCAGATTACTTAGACCGGACAGACAAGGGCTGGGCAATTCCGCCTCTGGCAAAGACATTTGGGAACCACAGCAAAAGGCCCCTCCCCCAGAAGATCAAGAATAACTGCCAGCCAAGATCAAGTTTACCAATCAATGAGAACGGCAGAACTCCAGTGCTAAGGGAATACTGCACATAGAATTCATGGCTTCTTTACCATGATTCTTTGGTCTTTCAAAGTTAATTTTTTTAACTTTTATTTTTTTGAATTTTTCTTTTTCCCTTTTCAACCAACATCTTATCATCCTTTATTAAAAAAAAAACATTTTTTTTTCAATTTAGAGTCATATTCAATCCCTTCATAGTATTTACCCTTATTTTTGGCATATATATATAAGTTGTTCTCTCTTTAAAATTTTGAGATACAGTTTCTTCTAAAAGATCAAAATATACCCTAAATCTCTAGTGTATGGTTTGTTCTAGTCTCCTGCCTGATCACATTCTCTCCCCCACTTTTTTTTTCTTTCTTTCTTTCTTTTTGATCCTCTTCTTTCTTTTGTCAAACAACTTCTTATCTTAAATTCCTTTTATAAAATTTTTTATAATTTTCATCCTTACAGTCATATTCCATCCCTTCATTGTATCAACCCTTATTTTGTACATATGTTAAGTTTTTCTTTCTTTAAAATTTTGGGAGGCACTTTCTTCTAACAGACCAAAAAACACACAAAATCTAGTGTGTGGCACTGATCTATGCACCAGCCTGATCATATTCGATCATATTCTGTTTTTTTTTTTGTTCAGTTCTGTTTTGTTTGTTTTTATCTTTATCTTTTTCTTTTTTTTTTTTCCTCATTCTTTTTTCATTCTTTCCCTTTCTTTTCCCTGGTTTCAGGTCTTTTCGGATTTGTTTAGAGTATATTTTCTGGGGACGTTTGACCCTGTTAGCATTTTGTTCTCTCATTCATCTATTCTCCTCTGGACAAAATGACAAGACAAAAAAAATCACCTCAACAAAAAGAACAAGAGGTAGTACTGTCTGCCAGGGACCTACTTACTACAGACATTACTACGAGGTCGGACCTAGAGTTCAGAATGATGATTTTAAAGATACTAGCTGGGCTTGAAAAAAGCATGGAAGTTATTAGAGAAACCCTTTCTGGAAAACAAAAGAACTAAAATTTAACAAAGTCGAAATCAAAAAGGCTATTAATGAGGTGCAATCAAAAATGGGGGCACTAACTGATAGGATAAATGAGGCAGAAGAGAGAATCAGTGATATAGAAGACCAAATGATGGAAAATAAGGAAGGTGAGAAAAAGAGAGAGAAACAACTACTGGATCACGAGGGCAGAATTCGTGAGATAAGCGATACCATAAGACAAAAAATCATTAGAATAATTGGGATGCCAGAAGAACAAGAAAGAGAGAGGGGGGATGAAGGTACATTGGAGCAAATTATAGCAGAGAACTTACCTAATGTGGGGAAGGAAATAGGCATCAAATCCAGGAGGCAAAGAGAACCCTCTCAAAATCAATAAAAATAGGTCAACAACCCAACATCTAATAGTAAAACCTGCAAGCCTCAGAGACAGAGAAAATCCTGAAAGCAGCTCAGGAGAAGAGCTATGTAACCTATAATGGGAGAAACATTAGATTGGCAACAGACCTAACCACAGAGACCTGGCAGGCCAGAAATGACTGGCATGATATATTCAGAGCACTAAACGAGAAAAATGTGCAGCCAAGAATACCATATTCAGATAGGCTGTCATTGAAAATAGAAGGAGAGATAAAAAGCTTCCAGGACAAAAAAAACTAAGGGAATTTGCAAACACGAAACCAGCCCTACAAGAAATATTGAAAAGGGTCCTCTAAGCAAAGAGAGAGCCTAAAAGCAGCATAGACGAGAAAGGAACACAGATAATACAATGTAAGTCACCTTACAGGCAATAAAATGCACTAAATTCTTATCTTTCAATAGTTACCCTGAATGTAAATGGGCTAAATGCCCCAATCAAAGACACAGGCTACCAGATTGGATTAAAAAACAAGACCCAACCAAAAACTAATGATGTAATATATGGTGATTAACATAACAATAAAAAAATTAAAAAAAAAACAAGACCCATCGATATGCTGTCTGCAAAAGACTCATTTTAGACCCAAAGACACCCCCAGATTGAAAGTGAGGGGGTGGAAAACCATTTACCATGCTAATGGACACAAAAAAAGAAAGCCGGGATGGCAATCCTTATATCAGACAAATTAGATTTTAAAACAAAGACTGTAATAAGAGATGAGGAAGGACACTACATCCTACTTAAAGGGTCTATCCAACAAGAAGATCTAAGAATTGTAAATACCTATGCCCCTAACCATGGGAGCAGCCAATTATATGAGGCAATTAATAACAAAAGCAAAGAAACACACTGACAACAACACAAT
>NW_027398473.1:0-11321 GCF_003265705.2 Callorhinus ursinus | reverse complement strand
GAAGGGCCCCTCCAGGAAAGGAACAATGCTCCCCACCTCTTCGGCGCTCCTTTCTCTCCAGGCCACCCGTCTCCAGAATCAAGGCTGCCGTCTGTCTGTACTCAGAGCAGGAAGTCTGCAAACTGGCTTTTCCTCCCTTCAGAGCACTTCTGGGCCACACACTAAACTCACATCCCTTCCTGTCGTACCTTCCTTCTGGCGTCTCCCACCGTCTGCCCCCCACTAACTTCCCCAAGCACCCTGAAGCCCCAGCAGGGAGTCTTGGCTCCTGATTTAAGTGGTGAAGAAAAGCCAGGGCAGGCGTGGTCAGCATTTCCTCACCAAACAGGCGCTGGGTCGGCCAGAAGCCACTCCTCCTGAGCAGATGGCTGGGAAATGAAAGTGAAATCTTCAGGGCTGGCAGGAAGATGAAAGGGGAAGAAGCTTCTGGGCCCAACGGGCAGTGGTCCTGTAGGGCCACTGGAAGAGAAATGCTTCAACTCAGTGCTTCGAAAGGCGGGGAGGGAGGGCTGCCCCGAGGGACTTTTGGCGAAGTCTGAGGACAGATTTGGTTGCCCAACCTGGGGGATGCCACTGCCATCTAGTGGGTAGAGGCCAGGGGTACGGCTCACCGCTCCGCAGCGCACAGGACAGCTCCCGCGGCAAAGAAGGATCCAGTCCAAAATGTCCAGAGTGTGCTGAGGCTGAGAGGCTGTTTTAACCGTCTCTGCTTCCTGGGCCAGCTAGGCACGGAGAGTCTCCTCCCATCTTATGGTTGTGCACAGGCCGGCAGTTCGGCCTACCAATTTGAACTATCCCCTCAGGTCCCGCCTTCCATTTGCCCCCAAAGAACACACCACCACCTCCTAGGAAACAGCCAGGAGTTGGGCAGACGAGGGATGGAGGGTGCTGGAAGAGTTGGCGACAAAGGACCACGACAACTTTTTGGAGTATGATTTTCTAAATCCTATTTGCGCAGTAGTCACACAGATGTAAAACTCCGGCTTTTTAAGTTTTTATTCGAATTCCAGTTAGTTAGCATGGAGCATATCAGTGTCAGGTGTACGATGTAGTGACTGAACACTTCCACACATCACTCGGTGCTCGTCACAAGGGCCCTCCTTAATCCCCGGCACCTGTTTCACCCATCCCACCGCACCCCCCCCTCTGGTGACCTTCAGTTTGATCTCTATACTTAGGTGTCTGTTTTTTGGTTTGACCCCTCCCCGTTTTTTCTTTGCTCATTTGCTTTGCTTCTAAAATTCCACGTGAGTGAAATCATACAGTATTTGTCTTTCTCTGACTGACTTATTTTGCTTAGCATAATACCCTCTAGCTCCATCCGCATCGTTGCATATGGCAAAATTGTATTATTTTTATGGCTGAGTAATATTCCATTGTAGATAGATACTACCTCTTCTTTATCCATTCATCAATTGATGGACACTTCATAATTTGGCTATTGTAAATACTGTCACTGTACACATAGGAGCGTGTGTATCCCTTTGAATTAGCATTTTTGTATTCATTGGGTAAATATCCAATAATGAGATTCCATGATCATAAGGTAGTTCTATTTTTAACTTTTTGAGGAAACTCCATATTGTTTTCCAGAGTGGCTGCACCAGTTTGCATTCCCACCAACAATGCACGAGTGTTCCTTTTTCTCCACATCCTCACCAACATCTGTTGTTTCTTGTTGATTTTAGCCATTCTGACAGGTGTGAGGTGACACCTCATTGTAGTTGTGATCTGCATTTCCTTGACAGTGAGTGATGATGAACATCTTTCCATGTGTCTTTTGGCCATTTGTAGGTCTTCTTTGGAGAAATGTCCACTCATGTCTCCTGCCCATTTTTTAGTTGGATATCTGTTTTTTGGGTGTTGAGTTTTATAAGTTCTTTACAGATTTTGAATAGTCACCCTTTATCAGATATGTCATTTGCAAATATTTTCTCCCATTCCCTATGCCTTTTAGTTCTGTTGATTGTTTCCTTCTCTGTGCAGAAGCTTTTTATTTTGATGTAGTCTCTCCAAGTGATTCTTACGTGAGTCTGAGCTTGAGAACCACTGGCCTCAAGTGGTGAACTGGGCCTTTGGGGCCTTGGGCAGAAAGGACTGCTTTGAAATTGAGATAACCTTGACACCACATCTGATAGGAAGTCCTCTTGAACAGGAGTGTCCCTATCAGGAGTCACCACCCTTTCTGGGCACAGGATGATCTCAGCACATGGTGCCTCCATGAAGAGCACATGAGGAGAATAAATGGGTGGATTAATTTTCTGTGTTGTATTCATCAAGGAAATCCTAGTCTCCTGGGCTCCTGGAGAGCACATTCCATAACAAGTGCCACTTCTGGAAGTGCTTTCCAAGGTACCATTGTTCTTTCTGCCCTCCCTCATCATCTGACTCGTGTCTGGGGCCCAAGGATAAGCCCCAAGCGGAAATACAATTAAAACATGGTTTGAGGGACGCCTGGGTGGCTCAGTCGGTTAAGCGACTGCCTTCAGCTCAGGGCGTGATCCCAGGGCTCTGGGATCAAGTCCCCCATCAGGCTCCCTGCTCAGCGGGGAGCCTACTTCTCCCTCTGCCTGCCGCTCCCCCTGCTTGTGCTCGCTCTGACAAATAAATAAAATTTTAAAAATCTTTAAAAAAATTGCTTGAAATTTTAACAACTTTCCCATAAAAATATCTGTATCTATTACATTTAGATTTTTGCTTTGACCACTTTTAAGGAGTCAATAATTACCCATTTAGGATTGTTTATCCTTAATTCAATATTGGTAATTTACGTCATTCAGATAACAAATCATTAGACAGACTTGTTAGTTTAGGTGTGTAAATCATTAGTTTAGGTGTGTGAATTACCTCAGCACTGCCCATCACTTCTGTGTGAATAACGTCCAATTTTCATCACTGATTTTATACACTTGGGTTTTTTTCCCTCTATTTTTCTTAAAACCTGATTTCTCTATGAATTCAATGGGCTTGCAAGCATGCTATGACTTTGCCATATTTTTATTATTTCCCTAACCATCTACCACCATATAATATATTAAAGATAGAACAAAACGGCATTTTTGGAAACTCCTTTTGGGCATCAGGAGTTTCTCTGGCATGTCACTGTCAGCTGACCTATGCTTCCAGAAGACAGGAATGGCCTGGACGGAAGGATAAGCAAGTTCGGTGCATTCAGGAATCTGCACATAGTGCCATGGCACTGTACTTGGAGCTCTAGGTAAACAGAAGAGGCCACAAGAGGTGGACAAGTGTCAACATCATCAAGACTCATTTACAAAGGCAGGGAGAGAGCTAGGGAGTTATCTGCAGGAGGATGACAACCACTACAAACATACCAGGGCAGGAGTAAAGTGACAGTTTTCCCAGATCCCCTGACTTAACTCCCATCATCTGCATGGGACCCACACTTTTCCCTGGCGGGGCCCAGCTGGGCTCTCTGCTCTGAGAGCCTCCACTTGTAGAAGTAACTCGGAAGCCTGGGTCTCTGCAAATATCAGTGTGCATAAGGCCCTCTGAACATGGAAGATAATTGTGTACATCTCTTCATTTTTATTTCATTGTGAAGCTTTTCTGGTTGTTTTTTGAATATTGGACTTTTTTTAATTTTTCGCAGAATTCTAGAGCTTATTAGCATTGAATTGTGTAATTCTTTTGACTATTTTTAATTATCTGTAATGAACTACTTTCATTCACAATTTCGCTAGTTTGTGCTATCTTTTGCCTTGTTTGTGTAATTTAGCTTTCTTACCGCACAATAAGAATGCACTCATATCCCACATTAAATATAAATATTCTAAAATCGTATGAGTGTGTTAAAGATGACCACTTGGCATAATAGCATTTCTGGTAGAAAGGTAATTAACACTTACTTAGGGACCAGGAGGTGCCCTCCGCCCACCACCAAAACAACTTGAAGACAATTATGACCTGTGTTCTTAAGTCTCCAATATTCTCAAGAATAACTTAAAGCGCTTGAGAAATAGTACTTTGCCTGTAGGGTCTCTGTGGCAAAGCAATCCTGAGGAGAAAAGCAATTCCTCTCCTCCCACCCTTGGGAGACTAGATGAACCACCTGCGCTGGGTAGGTACACAGCCTGGGAGAGGCACCGCAGAGGGGGAAAGGTTGAGGGTCCTGAGATTAACAAAAACAAAACAGATCTGGGGTGCGGTCGGGATCAAGAGATTGTCCAGCATCGTCCTCAGACAAGAGGGAAGATCAGTAGAATTTCACACAAATGAGCGCAGATCCTATGTCTATTTCAGGCGAGGAGCTCAGTTCCCACGGTTGAGAAAGTTCTGATCGCCCTCTGGTGATGGCTCTAGTTACTGCAGCTTGCTCACTGTCCACGGACAGTCCCGCAGACTGAAGGCTCCTTATGCCCTGAGATTCTCCCGAGCCCCCCGCCCCCGGACTTCCACGGTGGACACGTCATCTCTAATTATGGCCCAGCGCAGTCCTAAGGCCCCACAAGTACCAGGGGACATTACTGCCACATACACTTTCAGAGATGATGGGAAGGAGAAAGTCCTAGAACTGATTCCTGGGTGGTGAGAATCCACACTTGGCACCCACAGGATTTTTTTTTTTATTTGAAATTCAGATCCCTTCTCTGGTTTTTCCCTAAAAACGGAAAAATTTGAAGCAGCCCTCAGGCTTCGTGGTCTTGTCAGCAGACGGCGCCATTTCTAGGACCAGGGGGCTCTGTGGAAAATATCATGACCGGTAGCTTGTAGATCTTTTTGTTCGGGTTTGCTATCTCAAGTCTTTTTATTTTTTTTCTTTTCTTTCTCTGTAACTACTTTCTCATCTTAACTGGGGACTGGGAATTTCAGAGAATGAAAGACCTGAATATCTCTGGAGAGCTAACTGTCAATAATTCAAGAGCCAGCACCGCATTGTAGTAATAAACTGGTATGCGGGGGTCTAAAGGAAATAGATACAAGCTGATTTCTGTCAGTTTCCATGGAGAAGTGCTGGAGGTAAGGGCCTGTGTCTACACAGAGAGATTGGATGTGTCTGATTTGATTATCCCCTCCCTCACCAAAGGTCACCAGGAGCTGGGGTGCTGGACAATTCCTGACAAGGAAGGGGTAAGAGCAGAAACTTCCTGGTCAAGCAGCTCATTACTTCTATTTGTCTCAGTTCAGACGTTGGTAGGGGATAGTCGGCAATGAAAATGCCAGAAGACCTGGGGATATTACCAAGTATGGCGACACCTTCTGACCTCTCTCTCGCTGGAGGCACAGAACAGGCCTTACCTCATTCCTGACTGGAATGAGTGAGGCTCACCAGGAGAAAAGCAACACTGACCCACCTTCACCACTGTTGAGGGCGCCAGGCCCAGCACTCCGGAGCCTTCCTCTGTCACTGTAAGTCATAATGTGAACAAGCGAACTGAAAAATGGACACTTAGCTGGGCAAAGAGAGAAAGAGTCTCTAGTGAAAGAGAATTACTGAGAATTAGAAAAGAATATCAGAGACTTGCAGTTTTAGTTCCAACACATGAAGAACTTGAAAGTCATTACTTATAACTTCTAAAGAAAAAAGCTGAACAGAATGACTAAAATCAAGAAGGCAAAAAACGTGTTGGAGAGAATGTGAAGAAAAAGGAGCCCTCGTGCACTGTTGGTGGGAATTAAAACTGATGTAGCCACTGTGAAAAACAGAATGGAGGTTCCTCAAAAAATTCAAAATAGAACTACCCTATGACCCAAATAATTCCACTACTGGGTATTTACCCAAAGAAAGTGAAAATACTAATTCAAAAAGATATATGCACCCTTATATTTATTGCAGCACTTGTGGTGAGTGCAGCATAAGGTAGAGACATGTGCAGTCACTATGTTGTACACCTGAAACTAATGTAACATTGTGTGTCAACTACACTCAAATTAAAAAAAAAAAATGTAAAGAAAGTACAAACTGAACATCCATGACTTTTTTTTTTTTGGATGCAACAGAGACTTGAGGCCACAGGATAAACCACCACCCCGGAATCTGGAAACAGATGATAGGTTAGCACCGAGAATAACAGCCTCCATCTGCTTACCTAGAGAAGTTGCATGAATCATGAACTAATAGGCACATTAAAAATGGTAATTCTAATGAATTGCTGGAGGCTGAGTATGGATGCTTCCAGGGTGAGAAATTCCTGAGAGAAACTGCCACAAGGGACCACCTCACACAGGCCTGGAATTTATTTCCAAGAAAACCAAATCAGGTCTGCAGCCCCGGGGGGGGGGGGGTCCTGTCTTTTCTCTGGCAGAGGGAGGGTAAAAGAACCATTATGGAATATGCCCAAAGAGTTCCCCATAACAAAATGAATGCAAGAGAAAAAGGAATGATAAGAGCAAAAAAGAGAAAATGTCCAAGAATTGTGGGACAATTTCTTAATATGTAGTATATGTATAACTGGAATACTAGAAGGAGAAAAGAGAATGAAGCAGGACCACAAGAAATATTTGAAGTAAAAATGGCCAAGAATTTTCCAAAAAATAACAACAAACATCAAATCAGAGATCTAAGAAGTTCTGATAACACCAAACAAGACAATGATTAGTTTGTTTGTTTGTTTGTTTGTTTTAATTCTACACCTGGAAAAAGAATATCAAATCAATTTTAACTATTATTTAACTATTAATAATATTTAACTATTTTTAAGCAAACAAATGTGCTTAAAAAGGCAGCAAGGAATAAGAAGAGAATAAAGTTTTGGTTTTAGAATAGTTTTTTTTTTTTTACAATGATGATTTCTTTTATAATCAGATGAAATTTTTAAATTATCTGTGATTTTTAAATCAACTTTATTTCTTGAAATAAAACCAAGGTAATCATGTTTAAGGTACGCTAAAATGTATTCTAAAAATGATTCATTCAAATCATAAAGATCAGAAACCAGGATAAAAATCAATGGACAGTTAGTTATAGATTTAGATAAATAGGTCACCAGGAATGAGCTGTTTCACACTGACACGTGCCTTTCTTCATATCCATATGACAATTAGCCCTCGCACAAACTGCATAGCCAGGAAGAACCTTACTGGAAGCCTAGATTGGGGTCAATTCGGACATTCAAGAAGAGATAAGATTAAAAATGAGTATGAGCTCTGTGGGTGGGCTGGAGAGCCCGTGCACCACTCTCCCTCCACTCAGGCCCCTCAACGCAAACCCACATAAATACACGGGGCCATCAGATGCCATCAGAAGATAAGTTCTCTTCATTATATATATCTAAAATTCCATCTACTTATTCTCTCTCAGATTCCAACATCATTTTCCACACCAGCATCACCTCTTTTCTGCTCTATGGCTTCTTTATTATTCTCCTGGTTAACACATTCTACCCAACATATATTCTTCACAGAATAACCAAAATTTTCTTTTACAATGGAAATATGATCATGCCATCGTTGAAAGTAAAACATTTCATTGGGTATCTATTGCTTTTAGGATTGAAACTTAATTTATTAACAATGTCGACCCGGCACTCAGTGAAGGGGTGACAGAGACCTCTGGTCTTATTTTAAGCCACTCATTATATTCCATTCCCACTGCCCCTCTTATAGTACCTCACCAGAGCCAAGCTCCTTCTCCTGTTGTGTGTTTTTTTCTCCAGAAGTCTCTGCCCCTCCTACTTCACTCAACCAAATCTAACCAATCCTTCATATCTCTCATTAAAGGCTTCTCCTTCAGGTAAGTATCTTTGACCATAGGACCTAACAATGTCCTCCATTATCACAAGTGTAATTCAAATGCCTTCTTATATCTTTATTTTTAACATCTGTCTTCTCCTCAAGTCTGTAAACTTTGAGTTTCTTAGCATATCCCCCTCATATATTACAAAATATGTGGAGATTGAGATGAGAAAATACCATTTTTAACTATACCAAAAGAAAAAAAAGTACTTAGGTATGAAATTAGCAAAATATGTATCGGATCTATATGCTGAACACTAGATTGCTGATGAAGTAAGTCAAAGGAGAGCTCAGTAAATGGAGAGGCATACTAGGTTCATGAATTGGAAGACTCAACATATAAAGAGATCAGATATCGATCTTTCCAAATGTGATCTATATATTTAATGAAATTCCCATCAAAACCCCAGCAAAGTTTTCTGTAGACATAGACCCACTTATTCTAAAATCTATAAGGAAATGCAAAGGACCTGAAATATATAAGACGATTTTGAAAAAGAATGGTGTGTGAGGAATCACTCTACTTGATGTTAAAGCTTACTATTTAGCCACAATAATCAACATAGTGTGTCATTGGCAGATGAATAGATGCAGAGATCAATGGAACAGAATAGAAAACCACAAAACAGACCTACCTAAATATGCCCAACTGATTTTGGACAGTGGCACAAAAGGAACTGAATGGAGGAAGAACAGCTTTTGTCAACAAATAATGCTGGAGCAATGAACATCCATAGGCCAAAAAGGAAAAAAAAAACAAAGAAAATTAGCTCAAAGTCAAAGTAAAGATAAAATAAATACTCCTAAAACATTTAGAAGAAACAGAAGAAAATCCCGAAGATCTAAGGCAGGACAAAGAGTTTTAAGATGACCCTGAAGCACAACCCCCAAAAATGAAAAATCAATAAATTGGAGTTCTTATCCACTTAAAAACTTTAAAAAGTTTTAACAATTAAAATTTTATTCTGAGAAAGTTCCATTAAGAGGATGAAAAGACAAGCTACACACTGGGAAAATTGATTTGCAAACCATACATTTGACAATGGCTTTGTATTTAGAATATATGAAGAACTCCCAAGCTTAACAGTAAAAACACAAAGAATTCAATTAGAAAACAGGCAAATTACACAAACTGGTATTTCACTGAGGAGAAATATGACAAGCAAACACATGGAAACAGGATCACTCACGCATCCTCGTGGGGATGGAAACTGATAAAGTCACTCAGGAATACAGACTGGTGGTTTCTTATAAAACTAAATATGCACTTATCATGGGACCCAGAATTGCACACTTGAGCATTAATCTCACAGACATGAAAACTTACATTTACACAAACACCTGTGCACAAGTGGTCATAGCAGCTTTATTCATAGCCCCAAACTGGAAAGAACATAAATGTCATTTAACATATGAATATTTAAAAGCGCTCTGGTACATCCTTTATACATCCATGGTAGAATACCACGGAATTCCACTCAACAAGAAAAAGAAATAAACTACTGATATACACAACTATTTGGATGAAATCAAAGCAAATTATGTTGAGTGACTTAAACCCAGTCTCTAAAGGTTATGTGCTGTGTGATTCCATTTACATAACATTCATGAAATAACAAAATTGTAGAATGGAGGACCAATTAGTGGTTCCCAGGGGCTAGGTATGGAGGGAGAAGGGTGTGGATGAAGCTACCAAAGGGTATCATATGTAGTGATTGAACAATTCTGCATCTTAATTGTGGTGGAGGTTCTGTGAATCTATAATGTGATATAATTATTTAAAACTATACACACACACAAAGAATTATACACACACAGACACAGAACACACACAAGTAGTGCATGTAAAACTGATGAAATCTAGTGAGTTCTATGGTTTTGTACCAATGTCAACCTTACAGTTCGGATAATTGTAGTACAGTTACACAGGATGTTACCACAGGGGACAACGGGTTGAAAGATAAACATGACCTTCCAGTACATAGTTATTTTGCACCTTCCTGTGAATATTTAATTATTTCAAAATGAAAAGAGGTTTTGCACCTGTTAAATGTGAAAAAAGATATCGGAAGTCGAAGGAAAATAAAAAGTAATAATTATAATAGCAAATACATATAACTCTACATGCTTGATGCCATTCTAAGCACATTACATACAGTAAGCCATTTAATCCTTATAAGAATTCTATAAGGTTTACAAAATAATCCTAATGTAGAGATGAGAAAGTGAAAATAGAGAAATGTGTATGAAAAATACTCATATCCTAGCTTAAGGTGAATTTTCTATGATTAAGCAAAGGGAAAAGACAGAAGTGACATATATACAGCTATTAATATACTTAAATACGTTAAATATTTAAATCAGTTTATAAAAAGGTTAAAAATAAAAGACAGACATACTGGATAAATATTTAAATATGAGAATGAAAACATATTATTAGGATACTTTTTAAAAATCATGAAAAGAGATATGGACAACACAGAGTTTTCAGGAGTTAAACAGGCAAAAGCAAAGACAGCTAAAATCATCTGGGTGACTTAGTAGTCAAGAGCACAAACTTGACAAATAAAAAAGAAACAGATTTGTTTTTGCCTCTGACATTTTCCTCTGTAAAGTTTCCATTTCCTCATTTGTAAGACCTATTTTACGAAGTGCGAGTGAAGGTGATGTGAGGTAATGTACATAAAATGTTTAGCATGGGAGCTGGAACATAAATACTCAAGAAATGGTAGTTATTATTACATTGTAAGATGAGATATGGCTATCTAATATGTATTTAACCTCAAAACAAGTAAAAATAATTAAACAATTTAACCTCAAAACAATTAAAAGTAAAAATTGCAAAATATTTTTGTCCTTTTAAATGGCAAAAAAAAAAAAATTAAAGAAAAATATTCAACTCCATTGTTAGTGCAGAGAGATATATTGTGCATCCTTTCTGAGTGCATTTCTATAGGATTCATCAAAAAATTCTATAAAATATGCAGTAGCATTTCTAGGACTCCATCCTTAAAATAAAAACTGAAACACAAGATTTATGTTTGGAGAAGTCTGTTTATATAGTTAAAAACTGTCCAAATGTCTAAAAATCTTTAAAATGTCTGAAAAAAATATATGCAAAGAACAACTAATATAAGTCAGTATACCAAAAAGTTACCAGTAGTTTTCTCCTCACTAGGGATTTTCTTTATACTTTTGTTGTTTTCCAGTTGCCTTACATTGAGTATTTGCATCTTATATTGAAAGATAATACTTACAAAAAATGTATCTAAACATATCTGGACTGTATACATAAACATCAAATAGAATTGAGCCTTAAATTTGTAAATATATAGTCATAATGCCTTGCAAAAAGGGCCTAAATGAATAATATTTTGTTAAATAAAGTATAATAAAACCTTGCAGTAAAATACTATGCAGGCACAGTAATTGATTATATAAACGCATATGTATTAGAAACAATGTCAACAAGTACTGCCAGAAAAGTAGTTACAAGCCCTCTACATACTGTATGGTGACTACATAACATAATAAAATAAAATACAATTTGAAAAAAAAAATCCTATACATAGTACAATCAATATTTTATATATGTATCATGTGATAATATTTTCCAGGTAGATAAA